>NC_141991.1:312909-466593 GCF_049901715.1 Pseudonaja textilis
TCCGTAATATTCAGTTACTTTTAAGCGTCCCTGACATTGTAGCTAGCTAGCGTTGAAAAGACGTTATGGAAGAGGAACAAGTTTCACCCGACAAGAATGAAGACGGAGATGAAAGTGGGTTTGAAAATGACAGTCTGTAAAAAAAGATGTTGCACCGTGTATATAAAAGAACGGCTGATATTTTCATAATTACAATTCATTAATAGAAAAAAAAAACACTTAAAATGGAAATACTATTAACTAACCAGGAAAAGAGAAGATTAAAAAAAAATATATATTTATTTTAAATATATATAAAATATATATATATTTAAAAGGGGCAGGAAAATTCCCAAGGAGAAATGAAGGCTGAAGAAACCAACGAGGTTTAAAAGCTGAAGCCAGTCTATTTCCACAACAAAGGAACATTCAAACACACCTGGGATAGAGAGGGAAAAAGCCTACAAGTTAGCTAAGACCGCCCGGCCCCCACCTTAGAAATCAAATAGACGGCAAATATAAAACTTGTGAAAAACAGCGAAAGCAAACAAAATGCAACCGGATTAATTATAGGGAACAAGCAGCAACAAAGAGCTAGGAAAAGAACAGAGATTGGACTATCAAACGATTACTTGCCTTCTGCCCAGATCCCAGGGCAGAAGAACCCAATCTCAAGAGACAGGATTTAGACACCATAAAAATAAAAATAAAAAAATCACACACGCAAGCCAATCAAAAGACTTGAAGGTAAAACAAGGAGTCTGACTTACAATTCAGGAGGTTAGCTTCAGGAACGTCACCCTGACCTCTCTTTTTAAAAAGAAAAATATTATTATTATTATTATTATTTTTAACCTGCCTTTCTATTAACAATAAACCGATTCCAGCTTTCAACGGCAGGTGACCTCCGATCATTTTGCAGTAAATCTCCCAGCAGGGAAATTTGAAATTCCCAAAGGGCTGTGCTTTTCAACTCTCCTTAAAGGGAAAGGCGTCCTTTTCTTTCCAACGCTAGTAGGGAAGCTCAATCGCTTGGTGGTTAAGAAGCACGAAGCGAAGAGTTTTGTAAGGTTCCCCCCTTTCCTTTGACTTAGAAAATATGAGGAACTTCACCAGCCCAGTGGATCTTCACCCTCTGCTGCAAATATGGCTCGGTCCCCCGCTTCAACATCTTTTGTGGAGGGGCGAGGGGAGAATTTCCAGGGAAAAGTGTGTCTTGAAGTTAGTAAACAATGTGCCTTACCTTCAGAAAAATATTTAGCAAAGACTACTCCTTCTTCCTACCACGCGTAACAGCAGAAATTAACCATATCTTTTTCGGTCAGACCCAACATCTGAATCACCTTATTGTACACAGGGGCTTCCCAACCTCTAAGTATTTTTTTTTTTAACTTGTCTTAGTGTTTACTTTTTCTTTTCTTTAAAACTTAAGATTGTTACAATAGGTTTTAAGGTGTCCCAATGAGCTAATACACAGTTCAGAGGGGATTACGGTTTCTTCGTTCCAAACAGGCTACCGGTACGGCTGCCGTTTTTTTCCGATGGGATGTTTCAGGCTTGTAGATTCGGAGTCTGAGCAAAACTCTTCCTAGGGAATCTCTCCCAAAGAAGTTTCTCGGGCCTGGAGTTAGCTCGGAGGGTGGCAGGGCTCACCCTTCTATGATTTATCCTCAGGGCTTTCTCCGATCTTTTCAAGCTTCTTAAAGGGATCTCTCCGTGGGGGGATTTGCTCGGGCTCTGACCAACTCTTCCTCTTTCTCTCAGGAATTTCTCGGCTCTTCCTCTCAGGCGCTGAGTTTGAGTCAGGCCTCCCCACCCCAAAACCTCAAACTTTTATTTTATTCCACCAGTCACACTCCTTTCAAAGTGATCCGCTCTGGCTGAAACGCAAATTGGATCTCCGCACTCAGGTCACAGGCAAACCTCTAGAAGGAATTTCCTGCTTTCATTCAGGCGCACACAAGGCAACACTCCCCTCCTCTTCTCTTCCCCCTCTAAAAAAAATTTCTCTACTCACCTAGGAGATCGCAATCTTCCCCATTCCCCGGTTCAAGCCTCTTTTGGCCCTTCAGGTTCGGATGGAAGCAGAATTTGCCAATGTATGACCAGGTCGAAGTCACCGGTTCAAATTTAACCGGGAACGCTCTTGACTTCGTCACTGGTCCTCGCCGGTTTCTTCTGTCCACCGTTGTGAAGGCCTGCCGAGCCTCAAAGGGGTTCAGCTTGTGAGAACACCTGTCTGATCTTGATGAACACAAATCACCGGGGCCTGATGGATCACATCCCAGAGTTTTAAAGGAGCTGGCAGAGGTCATCTCAGAACCACCGCACCATATCTTTCAAAAATCCTGGAGCACCGGGGAACTACCAGAGGACTGGAAAAGAGCTGAGGTGTTTCCCATCTTCAAAAAAGGAAAAACAAAAACAGACCCAGGAAACTATAAACCAATCAGCCTAACATCAATACCCGGGAAGATAGTGGAAAAGATAATAAAAAAACAGATCTGCCAACATCTAGAAACAAGAAAAGTAATAACTAGCAGTCAGCACGGGTTTGTTAAGAACATTTCATGCCAAACCAATCTTATGTTATTCTTCAACACAGGGACTAAATTAATAGACCAGCAAAATACTGTGGACATAATATATTCAGATTTCAGCAAGGCATTCGATAAAGTAGACCACAACCTACTTCTTAGTAAGCTAGAAAAAAGTGGAATAGATAGCACCACCACTAGATGGACTCGCAACTGGCTGGCAAACTGTACTCAACGAGTAGTCCTTAATGGGTCTGAGTCTACACGGAGGGAAGTAAGCAGTGGGGTGCCACAAGGTTCCCTCTTAGGCCCAGGACTCCTCAATATCTTCATTAATGACTTAGATGAGGGAATAGAAGGGAAACTTACAAAATCTGCAGATGATACCAAGCTGGCAGGAATAGCTGACACCCAAGAAGATAGGCTGAAGATCCAGATGGATCTTGACAGACTAGAACACTGGGCCATATCTAATAAAATGAAATTCAGTGTAGAGAAAAGGAAAGTCCTACACTTAGGCAAGAAAAACCAAAAGGACACATATAGACTGGGTGAAACCAGGCTCAATAGCAGTCACTGTGAGGGGGATCTGGGAGTCAGTGTACATCCAACTAAACATGAGCCAGCCGTGTGCAGCAGCAGCCAAAAAAGCTAATGCAATCCTAACTTGTATTAACAGAAGGATACAATCCAGATCAAGTGAGGTACTAATACCACTCTATAAAGACTTATTAAGACCACACCTAGAGTATTGCATCCAGTTTTGGTCACCACATTATAAAAAAGAGGTTGAGACTCTAGAGAAAGTGCAGAGAAGAGCAACCAGGAGGATGAGGGGACTGGAAACTAAAACATACGATGAATGATTGCAGGAACTGGGCTTGGCTAGTCTAGTGAAGAGAAGGACCAGGGGAGACATGATAGCAGTCTTCCAATATTTGAGGGGCTGCCCCAGAGAGGAGGAGGGGGTCAAGCTATTTTCTAAAGCGCCTGTAGGCCCGACAAGGAATAGTGGATGGAAACTGAACAAGGAGAGATTCAACCTGGAAATAAGGAGAAACTTTCTGATAGGGAGAACCATCAACCCATGGAACAGAAGTTGCCCTCGGAAGTTGTGGGAGCTCCATCACTTGAGACCTTCAAGAAGAGATTGGACTGCCATCTGTCAGAAATGGTGTAGGGTCTCCCGCTTGGGGGGGGGTTGGACTAGATGACCTACAAGGTCCCTTCCAACTCTGATCATCTGTATCTGTAGGTGCTGAATGCAGCTATCTTGAAGGAACGACGCCTCCAAGCCCCACGTTGGTGTGCCAAAATGTAAAGTTCGGCTATAACTTAAGATTATGTGCCAAAAATGTGCCAAAAATGAACTTAAGCAGGGGTTTTGAAGAACAAAATCTAACTTTAATTGATCAATAAGGTTAGGGTAAGATCTTTCCTCGCATACACACAAGCTAGAGATGTGAGGAAGGTTACAAAGCACATAGCCAAAAGTCAGTCCTCTTAAATACCTTTAAGGTAAGAATCTTACTTCTAAAGAAAGTAGAGTAACTGCATTGTAAAACACTTAGATTTACAGATTTCTTGCAAAAAGACAAATCTCCACTTGTTTATCTTTCAGTATCCTTTCTCCTATTGTCTGTTAATCGACCACAACTGACCATTTAAGAGGGCTACTAACAGCATCCTTCAAAAGGTGTGTATTGCTCCAGATGTAGGGAGTTACGCTCCCAGGGAGTAGGTTCCACTTGGATTGATTTTGATGGGACGATCATGCGTCTCAATAGGAGTGGGACTGATTGCAGGCATGTGTTATGACTTGTTTTACAACAGGTGAAAGAAATATTTCCCACAACAGCAAGATAAGAAATGCCTATAGAGCGCTAAATACTTCTACATATATAAAACAACTGCCTAACGTCAAGATGAGACGTGCCTATAGAATAACTCTCTACTTGATGCTATAGTATATTTTACTACATTTCTTTCTTTCTTATCCTTCAGAGAAAAGCCCCCCTCATCATCCGTCATTCTCCGGAGTGTCCCGCCTGAGATTTGTTACTTGGCGCCAAGACAACCACAGGAAGCGTAGGCAATCCCATCCGTGGTTAATCTTGTTTCGACATCCTTTGGTCGCTCCCTGGCTGACTTCTCCTTGTGAATGGGGATTCCCCTCCCTGTTTGAAGGATTCCCCTCGTCTTGGGCCCTCCAGCGGTCGGGACCTGCCCTGGCCAAAACCCAGCTGCTCAGCCCCTTCCTCTGGGCCCAAACAGCCCAGAAGCGGCCCCGGGTGGCAGGCTGGGCAGGGCTCCGCTTCCTGGGACAACCCAGCTAAAGAACGGAGCTGGAGGTCTACCCAGCTGCTGTTTGGGAGTTGGCTTCTATCCGTTGATGGAC
The DNA here is from genome assembly GCF_049901715.1 of Pseudonaja textilis. NCBI lineage: Eukaryota > Metazoa > Chordata > Lepidosauria > Squamata > Elapidae > Pseudonaja > Pseudonaja textilis. The sequence continues at coordinate 317,824 of NC_141991.1, forward strand.
GCGAGTCAACCCCAGTGAAGGAAAACCCCAAAGGTACGGCGTTTCCAAGAGGCAACTGGGCTTTCTGGTTTTCCTCTGAAGACCTTTCGCTTCTCATCCCAGAAGCTTCTTCAGCTCTGACTGGAGGGTGGGGAACGGAAGGGTTGCAGGCAGCTGGTCTCATTTGCATCCTTTTTTAGAGGGCCGTTGAGGCCACTTGGGGGTTTGTCTGGATCCTCGGGGTCTCCGGAGTGGTGCCAACGGGTGTGGAGCCTCCTTGGAACGGCGGAAAGGAGCTGTGTTGTAGACTGGAGACAGGTGGTGTGGTATCCCTCCCCCTCTGTGGAGGGAGGGCCGTTCCAGCTTGACACGGATGGACTCCTGGGCCCCGCTTTCAAACCAAGTGCTCCTCCCTGTCTGTTACACTCCTGCGGGGTCTTTTTTTGAGGTTCGATGAAGGCCCACTTGGGGATGACGAGAAACAAGAAACGACGCAACGTCGTCCTTCTGCAGGTCGCAGGCGTGTCCAGAAAAGCTCAGCAGAATCTCCAGCCAACACAACACTCGTGCCCACTTCAAACACACAAAGGCAGAAACAGCTGGTCCACCCCAAGGACAAACCCCTCCTCCCCAGACAGACGCTGAGCCACACGGTAGGAGGCAGGACCGTGCAGTGAGCCACGTTCACATCTGAACGCGGGGGAAACGAAACAGCCACTTCCCCAAATGCCTGGCGCAACAGAGGAGAACCAACCCATCTGGACCAGATTCGTCTGCATTTAAAGGGCAAAGGACGCAATCTGGACCGGGGCCCAAGAGGCCATCCGTGGCATCTCTTTTGTAGACCATTGCTAACCAAGAGCCATTAAAAGCAACTGGTGATTTTTAATTTTTCATCAGGCAACATTTTGTTAGTTCGGTATCTGTTTCACATTACGCTGCAAAACGTGCACTTTTCTTTAATAGCTTCTAAACGTACAGTAGCTCGTCTCTCGCCTGCCCTATATACCATTCGTTGCTTCATCTTATGCTCCACAATCTCTTGAAAAAGAAATGCATTTTGAACTGTATACGTGACGCTTAATGTCTACTGCAAACTTTACTTCCCCACCGCTCTCCTCCCCCCCCCACCCCCCACGCGTGATTATAAAACGCTGGATTTAAAATGCTGTTAAATATTGCGACGATAGTATCACGAATGGCCTTTTCTCATCCCATTCTTTTGTGCTACCATTTATGGTTTCTTACCTTTCCTATTTGCTTTCTTTGCACAAGGCCTTTAGTTGCAATTCATAAGCCTGAGGCAAATAATGTTTTTTGGGGGGCGGGGGAAGTGTCAAAATTGAACAGACGGGGAGGGATGCGACACCACCTATCTCCAGTCTAAAACTCCAGCCGTTCCAAGAAGCCTCCACCTCCCATTTGCACCACTCCAGGGACCCTCAGAAGACGCAGCTAAACCTCCAAGCGGCCTCAACGACCCTCTGAAGCGACGCAAATGACCAGCTGCCTGCAAGGCGTATCAATCCTTCCCTTCCCCACCCTCCAGTCAGAGCTGAAGAAGCTGCTAGGAGGAGAAGCGAAACGTCTCCAAAGGGGAAAAAAACCCGAAAGTCCACTTCAGCCCTTTTGGGGAGAACCGGGAGACCCGGAGGGCGACGGAGAATCTCCGTGGACCGACGGACAAAGGGAAATAGCTGCAGCTCAGGGTTGACGGGAGGCCTCCTTGGGGCTTGGTGAGCTGGGCTGCTTCCTGGCAGGCCTCTCCGTGGCCCAAGGGAGCCACAGGGGAGGGGCTGCCGCCGCCGCCCTCAGCCGTTTGCTCTGCCAAGGGAGGGAGGGCCTGGCCCTGCCCGCCAGGTCCCTGGGGTTGCTCCCGCAGGGCCTCGGGGGAGGCCCTGCGTGCTGCGAGCCGGTCCGTCGGTTCCCGGATTGGGGAGGGGGGGCCAAGTTGTTTACTTCACAATTGTGTTTCATCTGGGCTCGCCTGGGCTGGCGGGCAGGGAGGAACCGAGGGCTTTGGCCTCCTTCTTAGGCCTGGACGGGAGGTAGATGTCGGTGTTGCGGGACGAGTGTTTATCCCGTGTGAGGGACGTGTGTTTATCCCGTGCGAGGGACGTGTGTTTATCCGACGCGGGTTTCCACTCCGTGACCGGGGGAATGCGGCCTTTGCAAGAGGGACCCTCCGGGCCAAGAGGGGCCTTTCCATGGGCCCCCATAACGGGTGGTGGTGTGGGGGGCTCAGCTGGCACAGGAAGTGGGGTGGGCTGGAAGAAGCAGCCTCCCCAGGAGGAAGAGCAGAAGCCCCTGCCACACTGGGGAGGTGGGGAGAGGATGATGGTTACTCAGCAGGAACCCAATGGGGCTGCCCTGAGCATCCGGCTCAACAGGCAGCCGAGTTTCCCCGAGGGGGCCCAGCTGGGGGAAGCCCCCCGCTTGGGTGAGCCGGGGAGGCCGCCTGGTCGAGGGGAGAGCCCCGGGGGGGGGGCAGGAAGGGCACCGAGGCCGCTGGGCCTGGCCTGACCACCTCCAGCCTGCCTTGGCCCGGAACTCCTCCAGGGGCCTCGGCTGACCGCCGGGCTCCGCTACGCTCCGCCCCGCGGCCTCAGCCGCCTCCTCCGCGGGGGAGAGGAGCTCTCTCGGCCCGGGGGTGGGAAGCCGGCAGCGGACGGCGCCTGCCCGGGGACGCGCCGAGGCGAGAGCGAGGCCCGCTCAGGCCCCCGTCCCCGGCAAAAGCCGGGCGGAGTTGGACGAGCGAGCCGCCTCCGCTTCCCACCCCCGGAGGTCGGTTGGGCCCGGCCCGGGAAGGCGGGTGGGAAAGAGGCCGCGGCGGCGTTTGCCCGGCCGGGGAGAAGCCGGGAAGACCCGCCGACGCTCTTTTTCTCTCCGTCTCTCTTGCAGGTCCTCCCGCCATGGCCGCCGGGCCTCCCCTGCCGAAGAAGCGCTGCCTGCGCCGCCCAGCCCGGCGGCTGGCGGGGTTGCTGGGCGTGCTGGCCGGCCTCTCGGCGCTGCCTTTCCTGGCGGGCGGCGGCTACGAGGAGCTGCTCTCGCGGGCGCTGCTGCCGCTGCTGCTGCCGGCGGGGTCCCCGGAGCCTGCCGCCGCCTTCCCGCCGCCACTCCCGGCCAGCTTCTCGCTATCCCCGCCGGCCTGCGGCCCATCCTCCTCCGCCGCCGTCCCCGGCCTGCTGGTGCTGGTCCCCAGCGCTCCGGAGCACGGGGCTCGTCGGTCGGCGGTGCGTCGGAGCTGGGGCTCGGCGCGGGAGGCGGGAGGCCTGACGGTGCGCACCGTCTTCGCCTTGGGGCTTCCCCGGGAAGCTTCGGTGCAAGAGGCGCTGGAGCGCGAGGCGGCCGAGCACGGGGACCTGCTGCAGGGCCGCTTCGCCGACACCTACGGGAACCTGACGCTGAAAACGCTGGCGATGCTCGGCTGGGCCGCCTCCCGTTGCCCGGGCGCCCGGTTCGTGCTCAAGGCCGACGACGACGTCTTCGTCAACCTGCCGGGCCTGGCGCGGCACCTGCGGGCGTTGCAGGAGGAAGAACCGGGCGGAACCCCCGCCGTCTACCTGGGCCGCCTCCACTGGCGGGTGGCGCCCGACCGCGACCCCGGGAGCCGCCACTACGTGCCGGCCCGGCTCTACCCTCCGCCCGCCTTCCCGCCCTATTGCAGCGGCACCGCCTACGTGCTCTCCGGCCGGGCCGCCTCCGCCGTCCTGGCCGCCTCCCGGCATTTGCCTCTCGTCCCCGTGGAGGACGTCTTCGTGGGCCTTTGCGCCCGCCGGGCCGGCTTGATCCCTCGGCATTCGGCCCGCCTGGCCGGTTCCGCCCGTTACCCGCCCGACGCCTGTTGTTACCGGGAGCTGCTCTTCAGCGTCCACGGCGTCTCGCCCGGACGGATGGTGGCTATGTGGGCCGAGCCCGAGCGGCCCTGCTCCGCCTGGCAGCGTTTCCTGGGACCCGCCCGCTGCAAGGCGCTGGCTTGGCTGGCCGGGGAGAGGGCCGGCTCGTGAGGAAGGAGGGAAGGAGCCGGGGGAACGGCCCGCCACGGGGTTACGGGGAGGAGAAGCTGAGCCGCACAACGCGCAGGCCGGACCTGGACGGGGGGCTGGGGAAGGCGGGCGCTGCAGGCCGGAGCCCTGGGGGGAGGGAGGGAGGGAGGCTCCCGTGGCAGGAAAGACCCTAAGGGAGCCCGGGAAGTTTTTTTGGGGGTCCCCGTCCCAAGGAAGCTTCATGACCCCTCTACCCCCTCCCTGCCCCTGAGGGGCCCAATTCCCAGGGAGGCTTTTTGGGGGTCCTTGTTGAGCCCCCGTCCCAAGGATGTTTCATGGCCCCTCGAGCCCCCCTGCCCCTGCGGGGCCCAATGTCTGGGGATGTTTTTTGGGGGATTCTTGTTGAGCCCCCGTCCCCATCCCAATGAAGCTTCATGCTCCCTCGAGCCCCTGCGGGGTCCAATGTCTGGGGAGGCTTTTTGGGGGTCCTCCCATCCCAAGGAAGCTTCATGACCCCTCTACCCCCTCCCTGCCCCTGAGGGGCCCAATTCCCAGGGAGGCTTTTTGGGGGATCCTTGTTGAGCCCCCGTCCCAAGGAAGCTTCATGGCCCCTCGAGCCCCTGCAGGGTCCAATGCCTGGGGAGGCTTTTTGGGGGGTCCCCGTCCCAAGGAAGCTTCATGACCCCTCTACCCCCTCCCTGCCCCTGCGGGGTCCAATGTCTGGGGATGTTTTTTGGGGGGGTCCCCCGTCCCAAGGAAGCTTCATGGCCCCTCGAGCCCCTTCCCTGCGGGCCCAATGCCTGGGGAGGCTTTTTGGGAGTCCCCCCATCCCCAGGAAACTTCATGACCCCCTCCCCGCCCCCCATTCTTTCCCAACCCTTGAGGGCGGGGCCGGCCCCTCCCTCTCCCCGGAGCAGAGAGAGATCACACGCACACACACCTGCAAATGACAAAACCTGTATTTAAGACCCCAGGCCCAATAAATCCCCCCTGACATCCCCCTGCCCCCCCAGAGTTCCAGGGGACCAGCTGTCCAGGGCACCCCCTTCCGTCGGAGAGACCACCTCCGGGCCGCCTTGGGCCGCTACTTCCGGAAGCGATCCAGCGCCGACCTCTTGGCCGGAGGGACTTTGGGCTGGCGGGCCGCTGGCTGCGTCTCGGCTTTGGAAGCCAGGCTCTTCCGGAGCAGGACCTGCAAAAATGGGGGTGGGGGCGTCACCAGGAGTGGCAGAAGGACCCCCCAGAAGAGCCAGGAGACCACCAGCCCCACAGCTGATCTGGAACCGCCATCTTCTTTTCCTCCAACGGTACATTAAAAAGCAAACTTTTGGCGTCCCGACTGTGGCCCAGCTGAATTGGGGAGGGGGAAGGGCGTGGGGGGAGGGGGAGGCAGACTCACCGCTGTTCCTCGGCGGCCATCTTCTTCTTCCGCTTCAGCCTGCCGCCCGCCGAGTCCCGGCCCTTCAGCTTCCTCCGAGGGGCGAAGGGCTCCTTGGCTTCCGGGTCGTAGCCCTGTTTTGGGGGGGGGGGGTGGAAGCAGGGGGAAATGGAGGCGTCGTCCTGGGACCCTCCTGGCGGCCTCTGGGCCTTCCTCCCACCCACCCCCCATCTTCCTCTTCCTCCCAGGCACGTACCAGCCTCTCCGCCCGTTCCTGGCGCTGCTGCTCCAGGGAGACGGGATCCACCCGGCCCAGCTGGGTGGGGTCCAAGGTGATCAGCTCCGACGGGATCTGCCAAGAAGAGGCGGCGCCGGTGTGAGGGGGAAAAGAGTGGGGCTCCTCCCCCCCATGGAGCCCCCCTCCCCCTCTGATCCGGGGACACCTGCACGGGGCGGGGCGGACGCAAGAGGGGGCTCACCTTATCCAGGAAAGCCTTCACCTCCCACTCCTGCCTCTGCCTCCGGCTGCGGTAGGGGTTGTTCTCCAGGGCGTCGAAATTGGGCTCTCCAGCACCTACGAGGCAACCCGGTCAGAGGTACGGGTCTCCTCCCCAAACAGGGTGGCCTCTCCCCCCTCTCTCTCTCTCAGAGCCACCAACACCCCTCCCTGTCCCCGCTTACCTGGGACCAGCAGGCTGGCAAAGCCCTGCGCGTGCCCCACGCCCAGGACATCCTCAAAGGGGCAGAAGCGGAGGCCGTGGGAGGGGCCGGGCAACCTGTGGCACAGATAGGGCTTCTGGGGCGGGCAGACCGAGACGTCCTTGTACACCTGTGGGGGGGAGAGGGGGGGTTCACGAGGGCCAGAGGCGGTGATGGTGGGAGCCGTCGTCCGCGTTGTCCACATCGTCCCCGTTGTCCGCGCTCACCTGTACCACCTCCTGGCAGGCAGCCGCCAAAAGCCCCCGCTGGCTGAAATCCAGCAGCCCAGCCCCGCAGGGCAACAGCAAGGAGTGGAGGCGCCGATACGCCCGGAGGTCGTAAATGTGGAGCTTGTGGTCCAAGCCGGACGTGGCCATGTAGCTGCCGGGGAAGAAAGCGTTCTGCATTGCCCGTGGACGTTCCCCCGTCCCGTCGTCCCGTGTGTGTCCCTCCCCCGACCCCCCACCGGCGGGCTACCTGCCTGCTCACCTCCCGGAGGGCTCGACCGCCACGGCCCTGACGGCTCCCTGGTGGCAGAGCATCCGGGCAAGCGGGGCCTTGGCGCTGGGGCTCCAGAGCGTCACCGTCCCTGCGGAGGGAGGGAGGGGAGGGAGGGTGGGCGGAGGCGCTCCGGGCGAGGGCAAAAGAGGCCCCCCTGCACTATGTGCCCCCCACCCCCACTCACCGTTGCTGTGGCCCAGGTGGACGATGGCGTTGGAGGGGTTCTGGGCCATCACCGCCAGCCGGCCGGCCTTGGTGCAAATGGCCGACACCTCCTTCCCCACCGAGATGTCCAGGTACTGCAGGAAGCCCGACTGCGCTCTTGGAGGGGAGGGGAAGAAGAACAGTGGTTCTGGGGGAGGGGCGGAGAAAAGTGCCCTCCCCTCCTCGCCGTGCCCGGCTCCCAATCCTCACGGCCCTCCGCCCGTGGCCGGCCTTGGTTAAACGGCTAAGGAAGGCTCGCTGGCTTGGGCTGAGGGTCGGTCTAGATGACCATGGGGATTTCCCCCTCCAACCCCGAGAGGTCCTGGTTGGACTTTTTTGGGGGATGGGGAGGGCTTTTCTGACCAGCTCAGCCCAAGTCAGGAAGACCCTGGGGGGGGAGGGGGAGGCCTTGGGTGGGGGATGCAGAGAGAGAGAGGATGGAGGGGTGGCGAGGCCTGCCTGGGGGAGGGGAGGGGCCGCTCACCGCTGTGGCCAACAGGAAGTGGTAGGGGAGGAACTCCATCCGCTGGACGCCGTGGAAACGCTTGAGGCAATTCAGCTCCACCCCTTGATGGTCGTAGACGTAGAGCCACTTGCGCTGGGCGACGGCCAGGAGGGTCTCCGTGTGCAGCCACCTGCCGGACACACCCGCCGGGCGGGAGGGTGGGCCCGGATGCCCCCTCCCCCTGCAAACGGTGCCCCCCCTCGGTTCCAACCCCTCCCCCCTGGGGCGGCCTAGATCTGGGCCGTGCGGGGGTTGGGGAGGCCCACGGTGCTCCCCCTCGGTTCCAGCCCCCTCCCCCTCAGGGGGGCCTAGACCTGGTCCATGCGGGGGGTGGGGGAGGCCCACGGTGCTCCCCCTCGGTTCCGACCCCCTCCCCCCCTCGGGGGGGGCAATGACTCACGTGAGGTCGGTGATGCTCTCCATGACGTTGATCTCGCACATCAGGGCCTTGGTGTGCCAGTCGAGGGCAGCCACGTGGCCCCGGCGGCCCCCCAGGAGAAGGTGCCTGAAGGGGGCAGCAACGCGGGGGTGAATGGGTGGGGGTGGGGGGGTGGAGAGGGCCCCGGAGCCTCCCTCCCCCACTCCCCGCAGCGCCTGCTCACCTGCCGTTCCGTGTGTAGCTCAGCCGGTAGGGCCCAAAACGATCCAGGCGCAGCTCAAAGCGCTGCGGAGGGGGGTGGGGAAGAGAGGAGGGTGAGGATGAAATCGGAGGGGGCTCCCCCCTCCCCCAGACCTCCCCCACTCCAGAGGGCCACCCCACCCCCTCCCTCCCCCTCCCCACCTTGGCACCGGCGGCCAGGTCCACGGCAGCCGCGATATCCGCTTGGGAGACGGTGCAGGTGTCTTCGCCCTCCTCCCCCTCCAGGTACCTGCCAAGGAGGGCGGGGGAGAGACAAATGGGGAGGGGGAGATCAGGAAAGGGTCAGTGTTGCCCCCACCTCCTTTTTCACCCCTTTCGTGAGTCGGGGAAATAAAAAACGGGAGGCGGCGGCTTAAAGAGGCGCCTGGCGAACGTGGCCCCTTCAAACCTGGCGGACTGCAACTCCCAGAATTCCCCAGCCAGCTGCTCTAGAGGATGGAGGGGGCTGGACTAGAAGACCTCCGAGGCCCCTTCTCCCTCTCTCCTATTCCACCCAGCTCAGACTCTCCTCCTTGAAGCATCCCGGGCTGCTCCTCCTCCTCCCCAGCCAGGAGGCATTCAGGGCCGGCGGAACTGCCCGCCACAGTTGGTCCGGTCCTCGCTGGGAAGGCAGGGGGGAGTGGGGGCCCCGGCCAAGCGGGGTTGGGGGGGGGGCAGAGAGACCCACCCGGGCTCCTCCAGCAGCAGCAGCTCCATCCGGGCCGCCTGGCCAGCGGCCGCTCGGGCCTTCTGCTCCTGCCTGGCCAGCTGGTGCTTCAGCCGCTCGCTGGACACGGCTTCCTGCGGGGGGAAGAGGGGGGACACAGCGGAGTCAGGGGGACACACGGGGCCCAGAGGAGGCCGTGTTGGGGGACACGGGGGGTGAGGGGTGTCTCACCAGCTGCTGGGGGGCTCCTCGCTGGAACTTCCTCGCTCTCTCCGGCGGGACGGGCTCCGAGGCTCCGGCGAAGGGGTCCTCCCTCTGCAGGATGGGGAGAGTCAGCTTCACTCCAGTAACCCTGGGGTCATCTAGTCCAACCCCTCCCACCCCCTCCGCTCACCTCCGAGATCCGCCTTTTGACCGCCAGCTCCGCCTTCCGTGGCCGACGGGCCCTCTTGGCCCCCTTCGGAGGGTCCACCCGGTCGCCTCCGGCCTGGCCAGGCTCACTGTCCCAGTAGCGCTGCGGCCGCCCAGCCTGGAAAGGAGGGGGGATGGAATTGGGGGCGGAGTGCATTGGGGGTCGGACTAGATGACCTCCAGCAGTCCCTCCCTCTCCTGTGCCTCTGGGGATCTCCATCCCCGGAGGCTTCCAAGAGGAGACCCGGCTGGGTGCATTTGGGGTGAGGGGGTCGGACTAGATGACCTCCAGGGATCTCTCCCTCCCCTGTGCCTCTGCCGCCCCCCCATCGGGGGAGGGGGAAATCTCCATCCCCGGAGGCTTCCAAGAGGAGACCGGGCTGGGTGCATTTGGGGTGAGGGGGTCGGACTAGATGACCTCCGGGGGACCCTCCCCGCCCCCCAGCCAGCGCAGGACGGAGGGGAGAGGAGGAAGCAGCGCCTCACCTTCTTCCTAGCGGCGGGCGTGGCCTCCCCGCGGGCCACGGCCGACTCGCCCCCCGTCATCCTCGCCCGGTGGGTCGCTTCGCTCGCCGCCGCCGCCGCCGCACGTGGAGGAGGAGGAGGAGGAGGAGGAGGCGGCGCTGCCGGTGCTGGGGACGCCGCTTCCGGGCCCCTCTGTCTACCGGAAGTGACGCCGCCGGAGGCAGCCGCCGTTGCCAAGCGGAGCGACGCAGCTGCGGCCATTTTGTCGAAGGGCACGGTCTGTCGTTCTGGCTCCCTCCGCCGCCGCCGGAGTGAATTTCAGCGTGTGAAATGGCTTCTCGGGGAGTGGGGATGTTGTTATGAAGCGCCACTCGCGAACCTCGTCTTGAGGTTTCCGGGCGCGACTTCTCTGCCTGGATCGCACTTTCGATCCTGTGGCGAGGACACACTAAGGCTAGCGGGAAAAAAAATCCTTTGCCGCCACTGCAGCCGCGAGTGCCCGCACTTAAGATGGCTGCAACATCCATCGCTTTCCCCCCACTCCACTCCCGCCCGGCCTTAAGATGGCCTTGGTGGGCGGGGCTTCCGGCAAGGCGCCGATCCCGATTGGCTCCACCTGCTTTTGAAAACCTGCCTTTCATGTTAGGCGAAGGGGGGGGGAATTCTGGGAGTTTGAGGAAAAGAAGAAAAAGGCAGGAAGGCCAGAAAAGAGAGAAAACCAAATGAAAAAGCCCCTTCTCAGGAGTCTCTACCCATCCAATTGTCTGAAATGGTCCAGTCCAGAGCTCTCCAACCTTGCTCACTTTTAAGACGTTGCGGACTTCGACTCCCAGGATCCCTCAGCCGGCTCTGCTGGGGCATTCTGGGAGTTGAAGTCCACAGTCCTTCAAAAGCTCCAATGTATTCCAGAGCGTCTCGGGAAAGCCCGAGGGAGGCCTGGACAAAACAAAGAGCTGCCCGAGGAGGGCTTAGTTCCTTCCGCAACCTTTCAAGGGGTTCAACAAACTCCGGGGTGGGTGGCCGACGGAGGACATCGTCTCAAGAGGCCGCTCTTTCCCAGGGTGGGTTGGCTCTGGAAGGCAGGCGCTTCCTCCTCCTCCTCCTCCTCCTCCTCAGCCAAATGTGTCCTTGGACAAAAGTCTCTTCCTTGGGGAAATGAGGCTATTGGCTTCCGCAGAGTAATAGGCCAGCCCCCCTCGGTGTGTTTATCGGCCTCTGGTTTGGGACGTGGCTTTTCCTGCGGCCTTTTGCAAGCTCTGCCCTGGCCCTGCTGGGATCCAGGCCATCGGGAGGGCCCTTTGGTGGCCATTTTATCCAGGGCTCCGCAGGAGACCAAATGGGGGAGGGAGGGAGGAGGGGCCGTCCCCAGGAGCACCAATTCCCCCCCCCCCACCCACTGAAGAGGGCCATTCTCACCCTCAGGGGGGCCTTGGGGCCCACCTGGCCCTGGTGGTTGTGCTGAAGATTTCGGGGAAGGGACCGTATAACGCAGAGGTCTCAAATGCAATTTTTCTGGGGTCCGCTGGAGGCAGAGAGGCTGGGCTGCATAATATTATATTTTATATTATACTTTATATTATACACTAATATTATACTTTTGTATCACAGTGGGAGCCACAGGATATTGTCCTGCGGGCCGCAATTGGCCTGCGGGCCGTGAGAATGAGACCTCTGGTATAACGGGTGAAGGTGTGTAAACGCAGGCAGGGAGCCAACGAGGCGGCCATTTTATTTGGGGTTCTCCGTGGAAACTTTCCCCACACCCCCACAACACACGCTCACTTGCACCCAAGCGAACCCCTCCATTGTCCCCAGGCAGTCTGCCCTCCCCCCACACCTTCCAGCCTGCCAGTCTGACTCTTGTAATGACGAGGCAGTCGAGTTGTTTGATCATGAACACCTGAATCATGATGATCTTTATTGGAGTCCAGTCTTGCATTTATACACCTTTTTAGTTACCCTCCATCACTGGTTAACTTTGGTTACTGCTTAACATTCATTACTGTTTACCACAGCAATCCATGCAATGAATGATCTCTAGTCAAAGTCTAACACATGTTGACTTCCTCTCTCTAATCCTCCTTTAGATGAGTGACTTGGTTGACCTGAGTTGTATTTGCTTGGAAACGTCCTTTTATCTGAGCTTTTGCCATCCGAGATGGGAACCTTCCTGCAATGGACAACTCGACCTCTGACGGCCTAAGAGCTCTTGGGATCGCCTGCTGGCCTCCCATCCCGGGACTAGCCTGGCCTGGCTGCCCGAGGCTGCTGCCCCCACCCGCGGCCCCCGCCGGGATAGTTGCCTCCCAGAGCATCGGGGCGGGGGAGGGGAGACCACGGGGCGAGGGGCTTTCCCGCCGCTTCCCTCCGGAAAGGAGCCCGGCTGCCTTCGGCTCCCTCGGCCGGGGATTCGCCCTCGCCCCGCCCGGACCAGGGAGGGAGGGGGGTGCGCATCGGCCCGTCTCTCTCGGGCGCCTCCTCTTCCTCCTCCGCCGAAAGTGAAAGCGGCCCGGGCTGAAACGGATCGCGCCGCGTCGTCTCTCCGGAGCTCCCGGTCCTCGCTTGACCGTCCGCCGCGCTCGGTATGGCCGCCTCCGCCTCCTTCGGCCCCGGCGAGCGGAGCCCCGCCTCCTCCTCCTCCTCCTCCTCGGTGAGTGCGGGCCGGGGGGACGTGGGGGAAGCGGGGATCCGGCGCCCCCCAGAGGGGAGCCCAACCCAGACGGACCGACCGACCGACCGACCGGCCGGAGCTTTTGGACGGCCCGAAGCGGCCCCCGCCACCTCCACCCCCGGCCGGCAGCGCCACGGAGGCTCCCCGGCCGAGCGTGGGGGGATTCCCGCTTTGGGCGGAGCCGTCCGGCTGAGCGACTCCCGTCTGTCCCCGCAGGTGCCTCCCTGGCCGCCTCCGCCTCCGCCGCCTCCCCGCCGGCCAAGCTGGGCTGCTGGTTCGTGGAGGAGGCGGCCGTCGGGGCCGGCGGGGGCGGCGGGCTGATGCCCGGCGAGGTGACCCCGCGTCCCGCTCTGCTCGTCCTGCCGCCGCCCGGGCAGCGCCTGCCCGAAGCCGCCCTGGAGCGCGACCTGCCCGCCGAGGTGGAGCCCGGACTGGCCTTCCAGCTGCTGGGTAGGGAGCCGGGCGGGGGAGGAGGCGGGCGGGCGGAGCCGGGCGGGAGGCTCCGGCCCTGAAACCCTCCGCTCTCCCCGCACAGACCCCTCCGGGAGCCTCTGGAGCGGCCGGGAGCCCGACGCCCGTCCCCGCTGGGGCCGCTCCAGCGCGAGGGCCGGCGAGGGCCCGGCGTGCGAGGTGAACCCCTACCGCCCGCGGGAGGCGCACGTGCCCTGGGCCGCGGGGCTGGCGGAGGCGGCGGGGCCGGAGGGCGGCAGAGGCTGCCCGCGCTCGCTGGACGGCCGCTGGGTCGTCGCCTCCATCCAGAGCCCCGAGGCGGCCTTCGGGGTCAGCAGCATCCTGCACCAGGAGGGGCCGTTGCCCGGGAAACGGCCGGAAGTGCCCAGGGTCGCCATGGCAACCGGTAGGCCCAGCAGCCCGACTGGGGCAGCTCTGGATTATTTTTTGGGGGAGGAGGATGGGGAGGATGGGAGTTGCAGTCCAGCATCTCTCAGGGATTGGGGTTGGCAGGAAAGATTTCGGGGGTGGGAGCATCTTGAGTCCCTAAACAGGAGACCCTCTTTAGAGCAGGCATCAAGTCCCCTTCTCCCTGAAAGCTGGGCGCTCCAACCGGAAGACTCGTGGACTTCAACTCCCAGGATTCCTACAGCCAGCAAAGTGGAATTCTGGGAGTTGAAGTCCAGGAGTCTTCAAGTGGCCAAGGTTGGAGCGCCCTGCCTTAAGGCCATCTTTCACCTTTACTTTTTGTTGGTAACTTCCTCTCCTCCCTCCCTTCCCTCTTTTCCTTTCTTTCCTCTCCTCCCCTCCCTTTCTCCTCTCTTCCCTTCTTTCCTCTCCTCTCCTCCCTCCCTTCCCTCCTTTCCTCTCCTCCCCTCCTTTCTCTTCTCTTCCCTTCTTTCCTCTCCTCTCCTCCCTCCCTTTCCCTTCTCTTCCCTTTTTTTCCTCTCTTCCCCCTCCCTTTCTCTTCTCTTCCCTTCTTTCCTCTCCCCTCTCTCTTCCTTTCCCTTCCCTTCCCTTCTTTCCTCTCTTCCCTCCCCTCCCTCCTTTCCTCCTTTCCTCTCCTCCCCTCCCTTTTCTTTCTGTTCCCTCCTTTCCTCTCCTCCCTCCTCCCTTCCTCTTCTCTTCCCTTCTTTCCTCCCTCCCTTCAAGCAGGAACGTCCCTTCCTTAAGGGGGCAGATTAAACGCAGGGAATCAAAAACGTCTTTGCCACTTTTAGTTGCATGTAGTCCTCGACTTACAACGGTTCCTGGAGGGACCATTTGAACTTACAAGGGCACTGAAAAAAAGTGACTTATGACCACTTTCCCCCCACGACGGTTGATGGCAGGTTCCACAGGGGTCACGTGGCCAGGATTCAGATGCTTGGCAACCAATTTACAGTTCTGACGGTCACGGTGTCTCCAGGGTCCCGTGATCCCCTTCTGCGACCTCTCGGCCAGCGCAGTCAATGGGGCGGGAGCCAAATTTACTTCACAACTGCAGGGATTCACTGAACGACGGTGGCAAGAGAGGTCGTGAAATGGGGCAAAGCTCACTGAACAACTGTCTTGTCTGAGGAAATTTGTGGCTCCCTTGTGGCCGTAAGTCGAGGACTACCTGCGTTTGTTAGAACAGTAAAGACGAGATACAAAGAAAGGAAAGGAAAGGAAGGAAGGAAGGAAGGAAGGTGGGCTTGAAAACTGGGAAAGAATCAAGAATTTGACAGGCTCAGAAGAAGCGAAGGGGAATTTAGAGATCAGGTGATGGGAGGTCCTGGGCCGGGGGGGGGGAACCCAGAGGGGGGAAGGGTTGGCTGACCTCACCTCTCCTCCTCCTCCTCCTCCTCCGGCCCAGCCGTCCTCTCCGTGTTCACCCGGACGCCGCGGGTGGCGTCCCTGCTGGGGAAGGACGCGCTGCTGGACTGCGGCTTCTCAGCTCCGGCCACGGCCTTCTCGGTTGAGTGGCGTTACCAGCACGGCGGAGCCGGGCGAGTGATCCTGGCCTACGACGGAGCTGCCCAGCGCATGGCGGTCGCGGAGGAGGGGGCCCAGCTCTTCCTGGAGCCCGGCAGCAGCAACGTCTCGCTGCAGTTGAAGGGCGCTCAGGTGCGCCACGAGGGGACCTACATCTGCTCCGTCTACCTGCCCCACCTGCAGGCCCAGCAGGCCATGGAGCTGAAGATCGTGCGTGAGTGGCGCCCCCTCCCCCCTCGCCTGCTGAGTGCCCTGGGGGAGGGGCGGCCCCTAGGACAGGAACCGCCCCTTGCAAGGAGGCCCGGAGGGGATCGGCGGGCCCAGCAAGGAGCCGCTCCGGCCAGCGGCTCCCAACTCCTCCCCGGACCTTCCTCTCCTGCTTCCCTGCATGCGTCGCACCCCTGGACGGTCTCCGGCCTCTCTCCCCGGCTGCTTTCCGCTCCTCCTTTCTGGCGGTTTCGTCCTCCGGGCCCCAAATATATTTCTCCTTTGCAAAACCACCGTTAGCAGCGGCTCAGCAGGATCGCAAAGGGTTCTGGTCCCTTTTGGGACCATCCCATCTAAACCTCCGGTTCAGGTCTCTGGATCTCTCTGTGCCCCAAAGGCCGCGTCGGGCCTGACCGGTCAGCAGCCTCTATATGTGCTCGTTTCGCACGCGGGTCGCTTGGTGTCCCTGAGTAGTTTCTCCCTGGGAGGAAAAGGGGGGTGGAGCCTTGCACTTCCCCTCCCCCACCCACCTGACCCGTCCCCCCCCCCCCTTTCTCTGCCCCCAGAGCCGCCCAAGGTCACCCTCCGCCCGGTGCCCTTCCCGGTGCCCCTCAACACCCCCACGGACCTGGCCTGCGAGATCCGCGGCCATTACCCGCCGAGCGTCTCCGTGGTCTGGACGTGGCACAGCCCTGGAGCCCCCCCCGAGGTCCTCCTGGAGACGTGGGAATCGGGGAACGGGCAGGCGCCGGACGGCACCTGCAGCTTCACCAGCTTCGCCCGCCTGCCCGCGCTCCAGTCCGGGGATCCGGGGGGCTCCTACAGCTGCCACGTGAGCCACGTGGGGCTGGGCCCGGCGGGGCTCCGGAGGACCCTGAAGCTGAAGGTGGCAGGTAGGCCGTGCAGGGGGGAGGGGCTGCGTGAAGGGGGGAGGGTGTGAAGGCGGAGGGTGTCTCTCCCCTCCCCACCTTGGTGGGAGGGGCCGCGTGCCCCCACCCGACAGGCGAGGCGGAGACCAGGCCCGCCACTAGGGGGCGCTAGAATAACAACCCTTTGGAGCCACAAGTGTGAGGCGTTGCTATCCCGGCTCCCCTCTTGGCAGGAGAGGCAGGCGGCGGATCGCGGGTGCAGCCCCCCATCGGTCTGGAGCCTGCAGGCGCTTGTGGGAACCCGGCTCTGTGGGGAGCTTCTTTGTGGGGTGGGGGTTCAGTTCCTGCAGCCCAGCCCTGGAATTGCCGCGGGGGGAGAGGGGGGCAAAGGGTGCGGCCCATCCTGGGTGTGCAGGGAATCACCTATGAGCCCCCTGGCTAAGAGACCCACCTGGGCTGGGCCGAAGTGGGACTTGCTCTCGAATCCCCCCGGCCTGATCCCGGAGCCCCCTTCCTCTCTGTCTCGGTGGGAGGGGCATCCAGGGAGCCCCCTCAAGGGCTGGGTGGGGGAGGGGAGAGGGGCCTGAGGTCTGTTTCGGGACTCCCTCCCCTGCCTTCCTCTCCAGGCTCCGCCGCCCCTCCGTGGAGGACCTGGTCGGCCTCTTCCTGGTCTCCTTTGGGCTCCTGGGCTTCCTGCAGCTGCTTTCCCAGCGAGGTGAGTGGGCGACCCCCGACCCCCTCCGAAGGGCAGGCCGCCCCCATGGCCTCCCCTCCCCCGATTAACCCCTCGGCTTTCTCTCCCGCAGTCTTTGGAGAGAAGAAGGAGGCGAGGACGCCGGAGCCGAGCGCCCAGGGTGCCCCGCCCGGCCCCTCCTCCCAGGCGGCTGCCCCTCCCCCCGAGAAGGGCCAGGGGGCCAGCAAGCGGCAGCTCTCCGGCCTCAGGTCCACTCCGAAGTGAAGGGCCTCCCGGGGGCCAGCGCCCCCTCTGGGTGCCGAAGGAAGGGCTGCAGACCCCCCCCCTTCCCTCCCCCCACTGTGAATCTTAGCTGGCAATTTGGGGAGGGGTGGTGCTGAACGCGCTTAGGGTGTCCGCCTGTCCTTCCCACGTGCAGGAAGTGGGGATCCCTGCTCCCCTTCCGGCCAGGCCTCCCTACCTGTCCCCGGGGGCCCTCGGACGGATGGGCCCCCCCGCTTCCCCCGGCAGCTTTCAGAGTGAAGCCCTGGGCAGGCCCCGCCCACATCCTGCCTCAAGGGGGCCAGGGGGGCTCTCAGCAGCCAGGCTGGCCTCCTCTGGGGCCCCCAGTTGTGGCTGTTGCCCCCTTCCCCCTCGCCCCCGCAGAGTGAGCTGTTTTGCTATCCGAGTCCTGTGCTGAGGCGGCCCCCGTATTTGGGGAGGGGTTCTGCCTGGCCCCCCTCCCACACAACCGCAGAAGGGAACGAAGCCCTTGGCCGTGCTGGGAGGAGCCGATCGGGCCCGGAAGGTCTGGTCAGGCCAGCCACTGAGGCCTGGCCCTCCCCCAGACCACCGTCCTCCCCCTTCCGGAGGCAGTGGGGCTGGGGGCTGCTGCTGCCCCCGTGCCCCTCTATCCCCCACCCAACCCCGGCCTGTCGGGGTTTGGCCTGCTATGGACCGTCAGCTGTTCTCTCTCTCTTCTCTGCATCGGCTGATAAAAGTTTTTCTTTCCTACGTGTCTCTCCTGTCTCTTGTGTGACTGGAGGTCTTTCGGGGGGGAGGGAGGTCTTGCAGGATAAAGGGGGAGGATGCCTCCCTCCCCCACCCCTCCCTCACCCGGGACTTGGGGCTGAGGCCTTGCCAGGCGGCTGGGGCCACTTGCCGCCTTCCTCGCCTGCAGAGGAAGACGGGCACCAACTGGGGGCGGGGGGTCGGATCCTGAGAGCGAAGCTTTCGTGCGGGTGGGGAGCCCCTCAGGGCCCAGGAAGAGCCACCAGGGTCGCCGGCTGGCCGTGGCCCCTCCCTGCCTGCCGATCCCGGCGGGTTCCTCCCTCCAAGGGCTGCCCCCACCTGGGAGAAGCAGCTGCTGGCTTCACTGGGAGGGTTTTTTGGGGGGGTTGCCTGTTGTCCAAATCACCCGGAGGGCCCAGAGAGAGCCGCGCCCCGTCCTGCAAAACGCGGCGGCTCCTTGGAAGCCCCTTCTTGGCCTCTGGATGGCGCTGGGGCCTCCTCGGATGGAGCCGGCCTGCCTGTCCTGGGGGGTGGGGTTGTCTCCCCCGGGGTCCCAGTGGGGGCAGCCGTGGCCAGGAAGCGTCCCTGGTGGAGGCAGGTGGGCGGCTGCCTGTGCTGCGGCTTCTGCCCTTCCCTCACCCCGGAAGACGCTGGAAGGCGAGGCCTGGCCGCTGCTTCCGTTCCCACCGCCAGCAGCTTTGGGAGGGGAGGGGGCAGCTGAGGGGGCTGAGATCCAGGGAGGGAGACCCGGAAGACCAGGCCTCGGCCTCAACCGGGGCCCCTTTTAGGATGTGGGGACTTCAACTCCCAGAATGCCTCGGCCAGCAGAGCAGGAGTCCACACGGCTTAAAGGGACCCAGGTTGGAGACCCCGGATTTAGGAGTTAACGTGGCTCCCCTGGCAGTTACCGCTTTGGCTCTGAAATTTTAGGGAGGTGACCAGGCTTAAAAAAAAAAAAAAAAACCATTGGGGACCCTCCCCCTAAATGTTTTGCCCCGTTTTACGACCTTTCCTGCCACCGTCATTAAGTAAATTATTGCACTGGATAAGTTAGTCACATGGTCATTAAAGCAAGCCAGGGACATAGCTTGCCAGAAGGTCGCAAAAGGGGACTGTGTGACCTTGGGGGCGTCATAAATGCGGGTCACTTGCCGAGCGCCGGAATGTTGATCCCCTGATCGTAGGGACACTTGCAACGGCCGCAACGTTTAAACCGAACTGCGGGGACAGAGAGTGAAGGGATTCAGATCATCTCTGTCCCCAGCAACCTAAAACTAGTAAGGATACGACTGCGTGCAAAATAGAGGTTTGTGCAGGTAAGATTCTCAACCTGGATGCCAACCAAAACCAAGCATTTCATAGTAGGTGCCATACCATGTGCACTAATCCAACAGGTAGCAAGAAAGTAGGGACAGGCAGGCACAACACAGGTCATGTAGACAGGAAACACTGTCAGACATACAGATCTCAAGTGCCTATATACAAATGCACAAAGTCTGGGGAACAACTACGAATATGTGAAGGTAGATATGATATAGTTGGAATAACAGAAACTTGGTGGGATGAAACCCATGACTGGAACTTACTGGTAGAAGGATAGAAACTATTAAAAGAAAACAGACCCCATAAAAGAGGAGGTGGAGTTGCACTGTATGTAAAGGACCACTATATTGCTACAGGAATGCATGAAACCAAAGATGAAAACCACCTAGAATATAAAAGAAGAAAAAATATGACATGGCCATAGGCATATATTATAGGCCACCCAATCAAGCAGAAAAAATAGATGTCCTTTTTGCCAGCCAACTAACAAACATATGCAGGAAACACACAACTATAGTAATGGGAGACTTCAATTATCCTGATAACAATTGGAAAACTAATTCTGCCACCAAGTGAGAAATCAAAAAGTTCCTAACCAACCTAGCTGACAACTTTGTTGTCCAAAAGGTAGAGGGTGAAACTAGAGGGACAGCCACACTGGACTTAATTCTTACAAACAGAGGAGAAGCGATAGAGAGAGTTGAAACTGCAGGAACCTTGGGTGAGAGTGACCATGTCATACTAGAATTCAACATAACACAAACACAAGCAACTGAACAGAATGACACCAGAGTCTTGGATTTTAAAAGAGCTGATTTCAATAAACTCATGGATGAAAATCCTAAAGGGGAAAACAACTCAAGAATCTTGGGAAACTCTGAAAAATATGATCATAGAAGTCCAGACCAGCACAATACCACTGAGAAAGAAAAACAAGAAATCCAAGAAGAAACCAGCATGGCTGAACAAAGATCTTTCTGGCAAATTGAAAGAAAAAAAGGACAAGTACAAAAAATGGAAAGAAGGACGTAGAATCTGCAGAGACGAAGTCAGGATAGCAAAGACTCAGAACGAACAAAGACTTGCAACAAAAGTCAAAGATAATAAAAAAGTTTCTTCCAACATATTAATAACAAGAAAAAAAAAAATCAAGGAAACAGTCGGTCCACTAAAGAGAGAAGATGGCAAGGAAGTAACAGGCAACAGAGAGAAAGCAGAACTGCTTAACTCATTCTTTGCATCCGTCTTCACGAGAAAAGAAACTATAGCTCAACCCACCAAAAACATCACTGTAAAAGACAGACCAGAAATGAAAGTTAAAATAAGCAAAAAAAAAATAGTAAGAGAACACCTGTCTGATCTTGATGAAAACAAATCACCGGGGCCTGATGGATCACATCCCAGGGTTTTAAAGGAGCTGGCAGAAGTCATCTCAGAACCACTGCACCATATCTTTCAAAAAACACCGGGGAACTGCCAGAGGATTGGAAAAGAGCAGATCCGCCAACATCTAGAAACAAGAAAAGTAATAACTAGCAGTCAGCACGGGGTTGTTAAGAACATTTCATGCCAAACCAATCTCATTTCATTCTTCAACACAGGGACTAAATTAGTAGACCAGCAAAATACTGTGGACATAATATATTCAGATTTTAGCAAGGCATTTGACAAAGTAGACCACAACCTACTTCTTAGTAAGCTAGAAAACAGTGGAATAGATAGCACCACCACCAGATGGACTCGCAATTGGCTGACAAACTGTACTCAAGGAGTAGTCCTTAATGCAGCGGTCGCCAACCTTTTTTGTACCAGGGACCAGTTTCACCCAGAAACACTTTTTCAAGGACAGGCGGGGGGAGGAGTCGAGTTTGGTGGTTTGCTTGCAGACGCTTCATTACCTGACTAGATAACATCTGATGTTGTTACCTAGTCAGGTAATAAAACGTCTGCCAGCAAACCACCAAGTTCAGGAGGCTCAGGAAAAGTCCCTGCAGGATTGCTGAGAAGCCCCCCCTCTCAGCCCTGCCTCCCTCAGCCTCATCCCTCAGGTGTCTCCTCCTCCCTCAGCCTCATCCCTCAGGTGTCTCCCTCCTCCTCCCTCAGCCTTATCTCTCAGGTGTCTGCCTCGTTCCTCTCTCAGTCGCTCTCTCGCTCCTCCACCAGCCCAGGGAGAAACTGCTTCAAAGAAGCCGGCAGGGTGGCTTTTCCTGTCGGCGCAGCTCCTCCGAAGCGCCCGTTCACACACACCCCTGCCGCCCGCGGTTCAATCCAGTGCTCCGTTCTGCCTGCCTGCCTGCCTGCCTTCGTTTCTGGTTGTTTCGGAGCAGCTTCGGCTGAGAATAATAACTATTCGCCTCTTTTACTCAGCCGAAGCTGCTCCGAAACGACCAGAAACGAAGGCAGGCAGGCAGAACGGAGCACTGGATTGAACCGCGGGCGGCGGGTGGGGTGAACGGGCGCTTCGGAGGAGCTGCGCCGACAGGAAAAGCCACCCTGCCGGCTTCTTTGAAGCAGTTTCTTCCTGGGCTGGTGGAGGAGCGAGAGAGCGACTGAGAGAGGAACGAGGCGGGAGGAAACCGGAGCCGCTGAGCCGGAGAGCAGGACGGGCTTTGGTTGCTTCCTCCTCCCCTTCTTTCATTTGTGTCCTTGATCCCTGATCCCAGCAGCATTCACCGAAGGTGAAAGGAAGCCGCCGTTTTTATTTTATTTTTATTTTCTTTGCGGCCCGGTACAAAATGATCCATGGACCTGCCTTAATGGGTCTAGGTCTACCTGGAGGGAAGGAAGCAGTGGGTGCCACAAGGTTCCCTCTTAGGCCCAGGACTCTTCAATATCTTCATGAACGACTTAGATGAGGGAATAGAAGGGGAACCTACCAAATTTGCAGATGATACTAAGCTGGCAGGAATAGCCGACACCCAAGAAGATAGGCTGAAGATCCAGATGGATCTCGACAGACTAGAACACTGGGCTTTATCTAACAAAATGAAATTCAGTGTAGAGAAAAGTAAAGTCTTACACTTAGGGAAGAAAACCCAAAAGGACACATATAGACTAGGTGAAACCAGGCTCAATAGCAGGAACTGGGAGAGGGATCTTAGTGGAGTCTTAGGGGACCACCAGCTAAATAGGAGCCAGCCGTGTGCAGCAGCAGCCAAAACAGCTAATGCAATCCTAAATTGCATTAGCAGAGGGATACAATCCAGATCAAGGGAGGTACTAATACCACTCTATAAAGCCTTAGTAAGACCACACCTAGAGTCCTGCATCCAGTTTTGGTCACCACATTATAAAAAAGAGGTTGAGACTCTAGAAAAAGTGCAGAGAAGAGCAACCAAGATGATTAGGGGATGGGAGGCTCTTACATACAATGAACGGTTACATGAACTGGGCTTGGCTAGTCTAATAAAGAGAAGGACCAGGGGAGACATGAATGGCAGTCTTCCAATATTTGAGGGGCTGCCCCAGGGAGGAGGAGGGGGTCAAGCTGTTTTCTAAAGCACCTGAAGGCCAGACAAGGAATAATGGATGGAAACTGAACAAGGAGAGATTCAACCTGGAAATAAGGAGAAACTTTCTGACAACAATCAACCCATGGAATAGAAGTTGCCCTCGGAAGTTGTGGGAGCGCCATCACTTGAGACCTTCAAGAAGAGATTGGACTGCCATCTGTCAGAAATGGTGTAGGGTCTCCCGCTTGGGTGGGGGGTTGGACTAGATGATCTACAAGGTCCCGTCCAACTCTGATTATCTGTTAAATCTAAACTCTGAAAAATGATCATAAGTCACTTTTTTTCAGTGCCGTCGTAACTTTTGATGGTCATTAAACGAGCTGCATCATTTTCGCTGCTTGCTCTTACCAGGTAAGAAACCAAGAGACGGTCGTTCCAGTTCTGATGGGCAAGTGGGGGGCCTTGCAGGCTCTGGGCCCCAGCTGAGCATTCTGGGTATTGTAGGACGTGGGTGCTGAGGGATGGAGGGTCCCCCCAGAGGTCTCCTAGTCCAGCCCCCTGCCGAAGGCAGGATGCTGTCTATGCCACCCGGCTTGGAAGTGGCTTCAGCTGATCCAGGGAGCCTTGGGGAAGATGGGAGGCCACGGAGCCACACCTGAGGACATTCCGTGGCCAGGGCTCCAAGGGGATCCCGGTGGACGGCGCTGCGCTCCTTTGGCACCTGGGGAGGGTGGTTCTGTGGGGCTGGGCCAAAGTTATCCACCCCCCCTCCAGCTGGCATTGTTTCCCTGGGCCTCCTCCCGCCGGTCTCCCTTTCTGAGCCCAGGAACACCCCCAAAGATCCTGGCTAGCCTGTGGCTTAAGGGCCCAGAGTGATGGCCCCGTGGAGGACCGAGGAGGTGCGGGAGCTGCAGCCAGGTGAGCTCTTGGGAGGAGCCCAGGTAGGGTTTGCCCCAACCCTCACTCCACCCCTCTTCTCGGCTCTGGGCAGCAGAGGGAACGGTCCCGGCTGGTTCTTGGGTTGGGCGGTACAGCTGGTCCAACAGGGTTTGTTTTACGGACGGCCGGAAGTTACAGGGGCCCAGAAAAAAGCGACTTTCGGCCATTTTTCCCGCTTGTAGCGTCTCCATGGTTACGTGGCCCATATTGGTTGGTGACAGCTGCGGTCCCCCTTTTCTCCCTTCTGATTAATGGGGAAAGGTTCTCTTAACCAATGCGATTGTAACACGAGACAAAATTCACTTAGCCACAGAAAGTTTGGCCTCCGTTGTGGTTGTAAGTTTGGGGGATGGGGGTGGGGCTACCTGTAATTTCCTGTCTACATGACCTGTGTTGTGCCTGCCTGTCCCTACTTTCATGCCACCTGTTGGATCAGTGCACACGGTGTGGCACCTACTATGAAATGTTTGGTTTCGGGGGCCTCAGGGTTGATAGTCTTACCTGCACAAACCTCTATTTTCCACGCAGTCGTATCCTTATTAGTTTTAGGTTGCTGGGGGCAGAGATGATCTGAATCCCTTCACTCTCTGTCCCCGCAGTTCAGATTAAACGTTGCGGCCGTTGCAAGCGTCCCTACGATCAGGGGATCAACATTCAGGCGCTCGGCAAGTGACCCGCATTTATGACGCCCCCCCCAGGTCACGCAGTCCCCTTTTGCGACCTTCTGGCAAGCTATGTCCCTGGCTTGCTTTAATGACCACGTGACTAACTTATCCAGTGCAATAATTTACTTAATGACGGTGGCAGGAAAGGTCGTAAAATGGGGCAAAACGTTTAGGGGGAGGGTCCCCAATGGTTGTTTTTTTTAAAATCCTGGTCACCTCCCTAAAATTTCAGAGCCAAAGCAGTAACTGCCAGGGGAGCCACGTTAACTCCTAAATCCGGGGTCTCCAACCTGGGTCCCTTTAAGCCGTGTGGACTCCTGCTCTGCTGGCCGAGGCATTCTGGGAGTTGAAGTCCCCACATCCTAAAAGGGGCCCCGGTTGAGGCCGAGGCCTGGTCTTCCGGGTCTCCCTCCCTGGATCTCAGCCCCCTCAGCTGCCCCCTCCCCCCTCCCAAAGCTGCTGGCGGTGGGAACGGAAGCAGCGGCCAGGCCTCGCCTTCCAGCGTCTTCCGGGTGAGGGAAGGGCAGAAGCCGCGGCACAGGCAGCCGCCCACCTGCCTCCACCAGGGACGCTTCCTGGCCACGGCTGCCCCCACTGGGACCCGGGGGGGAGACACCCCCCACCCCACCAGGACAGGCAGGCCGGCTCCATCCAAGGAGGCCCCAGCGCCATCCAGAGGCCAAGAAGGGACTTCCAAGGAGCCGCCGTGTTTTGCAGGACTGGGTGCGGCCTCTCTGGGCCCTCCGGGTGATTCGGACAACAGGCAACCCCCCAAAAACCCTCCCAGTGAAGCCAGCAGCTGCTTCTCCCAGGTGGGGGCAGCCCTCGGAGGGAGGAACCCGCCGGGATCGGCAGGCAGGGAGGGGCCACGGCCAGCCGGCGACCCTGGTGGCTCTTCCTGGGCCCTGAGGGCTCCCCACCCGCACAAAGCTTCGCTCTCAGGATCTGACCCCCTCCCAGTCGGTGCCCGTCTTCCTCTGCAGGCGAGGAAGGCGGCAAGTGGCCCCAGGCGCCTGGCAAGGCCTCAGCCCCGAGTCCCAGGGTGAGGGAGGGGTGGGGAGGGAGGCATCCTCCCCCTTTATCCTGCAAGACCTCCCCCGAAAGACCTCCAGTCACACAAGAGACACGAGAGACACGTAGGAAAGAAAAACTTTTATCAGCCGATGCAGAGAAGAGAGAGAGAACAGCTGACGGTCCACAGCAGGCCAAACCCCGACAGGCCGGGGGTGGGTGGGGGATAGGAGGGGCAAGGGGGCAGCAGCAGCCCCCAGCCCCACTGCCTCCGGAGGGGGAGGACGGTGGTCTGGGGGGTGGCCAGACCTCAGTGGCTGGCCTGACCGGACCTTCCGGGGCCCGATCGGCTCCTCCCAGCACGGCCAAGGGCTTCGTTCCCCTTCTGCGGTTGTGTGGGAGGGGGAGGCCAGGCAGAGACCCCTCCCCAAATACGGGGCCGCTTCAGCACAGGACCCGCATAGCAAAACAGCTCACTCTGCGGGGGGAGGGAAGGGGGCAACAGCCACAACTGGGGGCCCCAGAGGAGGCCAGCCTGGCTGCTGAGAGCCCCCGGCCACCCCTTGAGGCAGGATGTGGGCGGGTCCTGCCCAGGGCTTCACTCCGAAAGCTGCTCGGGGGTGGCGGGGGAGGGGCCCGTCCGCCCGAGGGCCCCCGGGTCCAGGTAGGGAGGCCTGGCCGGAAGGGGAGCAGGGATCCCGATTCCTGCACGCGGGAAGGACAGGCGGACACCCTAAGCGCGTTCAGCACCCCCTCCCCAAATTGCCAGCTGAGATTCACGGGGGGAGGGGGCGTCTGCAGCCCTTCCTTCGGCACCCAGAGGGAGGCGCCGGCCCCGGGAGGCCCTTCACTTCGGAGTGGACCTGAGGCCGGAGAGCTGCCGCTTGCTGGCCCCCTGGCCCTTCTCGGGGGAGGGCAGCCGCCTGGGGGAGGGGCCGGGCGGGGCACCCTGGGCGCTCGGCTCCGGCGTCCTCGCCTCCTTCTTCTCTCCAAAGACTGCGGGAGAGAAAGCCGAGGGGTTAATGGGGGGGGGGGAGGCCATGGGGGGCTGCCCTTCGGAGGGGGTCGGGGGAGGCGGTCGCCCACTCACTCACCTCGCTGGGAAAGCAGCTGCAGGAAGCCCAGGAGCCCAAAGGAGACCAGGAAGAGGCCGACCAGGTCCTCCACGGAGGGGGCGGCGGAGCCTGGAGAGGAAGGCAGGGGGAGGGGAGTCCCCGAAACGGACCTCAGGCCCCTCTCCCCTCCCCCACCCAGCCCTTGAGGGGCTCCCTGGATGCCCCTCCCACCGAGACAGAGAGGAAGGGGGGATTCGGAGAGCCAAGTCCCACTTCGGCCCAGCCCAGGTGGGTCTCTTAGCTGGGGGGGGCTCATAGGTGATTCCCTGCACACCCAGGATGGGCCGCACCCTTTGCCCCCCCCCCCTCCCTCCCCACGGTAATTCCAGGGCTGGGCTGCAGGAACTGAACCCACCACCACCACAAAGAAGCTCCCCCCACAGAGCCGGGTTCCCACAAGCGCCCCTGGTGGGGCGTCCTGCAGGCTCCAGACCGATGGGGGGCTGCACCCGCGATCCGCCGCCTGCCTCTCCTGCCAAGAGGGGAGCCGGGATAGCAACGCCACACACTTGTGGCTCCAAAGGGTTGTTATTCTAGCGCCCCCTAGTGGCGGGCCTGGTCTCCGCCTCGCCTGTCGGGTGGGGGCACGCGGCCCCTCCCACCAAGGTGGGGAGGGGAGACACCCTCCGCCTTCACACCCTCCCCCCTTCACGCAGCCCCTCCCCCCTGCACGGCCTACCTGCCACCTTCAGCTTCAGGGTCCTCCGGAGCCCCGCCGGGCCCAGCCCCACGTGGCTCACGTGGCAGCTGTAGGAGCCCCCCGGATCCCCGGACTGGAGCGCGGGCAGGCGGGCGAAGCTGGTGAAGCTGCAGGTGCCGTCCGGCGCCTGCCCGTTCCCCGATTCCCACGTCTCCAGGAGGACCTCGGGGGGGGCTCCAGGGCTGTGCCACGTCCAGACCACGGAGATGCTCGGCGGGTAATGGCCGCGGATCTCGCAGGCCAGGTCCGTGGGGGTGTTGAGGGGCACCGGGAAGGGCACCGGGCGGAGGGTGACCTTGGGCGGCTCTGGGGGCAGAGAAAGGGGGGACGGGTCAGGTGGGTGGGGGAGGGGAAGTGCAAGGCTCCACCCCCTTTTCCTCCCAGGGAGAAACTACTCAGGGACACCAAGCGACCCGCGTGCGAACGAGCACATATAGAGGCTGCTGACCGGTCAGGCCCGACGCGGCCTTTGGGGCACAGAGAGATCCAGAGACCTGAACCGGAGGTTTAGATGGGATGGTCCCAAAAGGGACCAGAACCCTTTGAGATCCTGCTGAGCCGCTGCTAACAGTGGTTTTGCAAAGGATAAATATATTTGGGGCCCGGAGGACGAAACCGCCAGAAAGGAGGAGCTGAAAGCAGCCGGCGGAAAGAGGCCGGAGACCGTCCAGGGGTGCGACGCGTGCAGGGAAGCAGGAGAGGAAGGTCCGGGGAGGAGTTGGGAGCCGCTGGCCGGAGCGGCTCCTTGCTGGGCCCGCCGATCCCCTCCGGGCCTCCTTGCAAGGGGCGGTTCCTGTCCTAGGGGCCGCCCCTCCCCCCCAGGGCACGCAGCAGGCGAGGGGGGGAGGGGGCGCCACTCACGCACGATCTTCAGCTCCATGGCCTGCTGGGCCTGCAGGTGGGGCAGGTAGACGGAGCAGATGTAGGTCCCCTCGTGGCGCACCTGAGCGCCCTTCAACTGCAGCGAGACGTTGCTGCTGCCGGGCTCCAGGAAGAGCTGGGCCCCCTCCTCGGCGACCGCCATCCGCTGGGCAGCTCCGTCGTAGGCCAGGATCACTCGCCCGGCTCCGCCGTGCTGGTAACGCCACTCAACCGAGAAGGCCGTGGCCGGAGCTGAGAAGCCGCAGTCCAGCAGCGCGTCCTTCCCCAGCAGGGACGCCACCCGCGGCGTCCGGGTAAACACGGAGAGGACGGCTGGGCCGGAGGAGGAGGAGGAGGAGGAGGAGAGGTGAGGTCAGCCAACCCTCCCCCTCTGGGTTCCCCCCGGCCCAGGACCTCCCATCACCTGATCTCTAGATTCCCCTTCGCTTCTTCTGAGCCTGTCAAGTTCTTGACTCTTTCCCAGTTTTTAAGCCCTCCTTCCTTCCTTCCTTCCTTCCTTCCTTTCTTTGTATCCCACCTTTACTGTTCTAACAAACGCAGGTAGTCCTCGACTTACGGCCACAAGGGAGCCACAAATTTCCTCAGACAAGACAGTTGTTCAGTGAGCTTTGCCCCATTTCACGACCTCTCTTGCCACCGTCGTTCAGTGAATCCCTGCAGTTGTGAAGTAAATTTGGCTCCCCCCCCCATTGACTGGGCTGGCCGGGAGGTTGCAGAAGGGGATCACGGGACCCCAGGGACACCGTGACCGTCACAACTGTGAGTCGGTTGCCAAGCACCTGAATCCTGGCCACGTGACCCCTGCGGAAGGTGCCCTCAATGGCCGTGGGGGGAAAGCGGTCATAAGTCACTTTTTCTCAGTGCCCTTGTAAGTTCAAATGGTCCCTTCAGGAACCGTTGTAAGTCGAGGACTACATGCAACTCAAAGTGGCGAAGACGTTTTTGATGCCCTGCGTTTAATCTGCCCCCTTAAGGAAGGGACGTTCTTGCTTGAAGGAAAGGAGGAAAGAAGGGAAGAGAAGAGAAAGGGA
Source organism: Pseudonaja textilis (assembly GCF_049901715.1). Lineage (NCBI taxonomy): Eukaryota > Metazoa > Chordata > Lepidosauria > Squamata > Elapidae > Pseudonaja > Pseudonaja textilis. The sequence continues at coordinate 346,193 of NC_141991.1, forward strand.
GGAGGGAGGAGAGGAAAGGAGGGAACAGAAAGAAAAGGGAGGGGGAGGAGGAAAGGAAAGGTAAAGGTGAAAGATGGCCTTAAGGCAGGGCTCTCCAACTTTGGCCACTTGAAGACTCCTGGACTTCAACTCCCAGAATTCCACTTTCCTGGCTGAGGAATCCTGGGAGTTGAAGTCCACGAGTCTTCCGGTTGGAGCGCCCATCTTTCAGGGGGGAAGGGGGACTTGATGCCTGGTCTAAAGTGGGTCTCCCTGTTTAGGGACTCAAGATGCTCCCCCCACCCCCCTGAAATCTTTCCTGCCAACCCCAATCCCTGAGATATGCTGGACTGCAACTCCCATCCTCCCCATCCTCACCCCCCCACCAAATAATCCAGAGCTGCCCCAGTCGGGCTGCTGGGCCTACCGGTTGCCGTGGCGACCCTGGGCACTTCCGGCCGTTTCCCGGGCAACGGCCCCTCCTGGTGCAAGATGCTGCTGACCCCGAAGGCCGCCTCGGGGCTCTGGATGGAGGCGACGACCCAGCGGCCGTCCAGCGAGCGCGGGCAGCAGCCTCCGCCGCCCTCCGGCCCCGCCGCCTCCGCCAGCCCCGCGGCCCAGGGCACGTGCGCCTCCCGCGGGCGGTAGGGGTTCACCTCGCACGCTGGGCCCTCGCCGGCCCGAGCGCTGGAGCGGCCCCAGCGGGGACGGGCGTCGGGCTCCCGGCCGCTCCAGAGGCTCCCGGAGGGGTCTGTGCGGGGAGAGCGGAGGGTTTCAGGGCCGGAGCCTCCCGCCCGCCCGCCCGGCTCCGCCCGCCCGCCTCCTCCCCCGCCCGGCTCCCTACCCAGCAGCTGGAAGGCCAGTCCGGGCTCCACCTCGGCGGGCAGGTCGCGCTCCAGGGCGGCTTCGGGCAGGCGCTGCCCGGGCGGCGGCAGGACGAGCAGAGCGGGACGCGGGGTCACCTCGCCGGGCATCAGCCCGCCGCCGGCCCCGACGGCCGACGGCCGCCTCCTCCACGAACCAGCAGCCCAGCTTGGCCGGCGGGGGAGGCGGAGGCGGCCAGGGAGGCACCTGCGGGGACAGACGGGAGTCGCTCAGCCGGACGGCGCCGCCCAAAGCGGGAATCCCCCCCCGCTCGGCCCGGGGGAGCCTCCGTGGCGCTGCCGGCCGGGGGTGGCGGGGGCCGCTTCGGGCCGTCCAAAGGCTCCGGCCGGTCCGTCGGTCGGTCGTCTGGGTTGGGCTCCCCTCGGGGGGGGGGGCGCCGGATCCCCGCTTCCCCCCCCCGTCCCCCTCCCCCGGCCCGCACTCACCGAGGAGGAGGAGGAGGAGGAGGAGGAGGGGGCTCCGCTCGCCGGGGCCGAAGGCGAAGGAGGCGGAGGCGGCCATACCGAGCGCGGCGGACGGGCAGGCGAGGACCGGGAGCTCCGGAGCGACGACGCGGCGCGATCCGTTTCGGCCCGGGCCGCTTTCACTTTCGGCGGAGGAGGAAGAGGAGGCGCCCGAGAGAGACGGGCCGATGCGTCCCCCACTCCCTCTCCCTCCCTGGTCCGGGCGGGGCGAGGGCGATTCCCCGGCCGAGGGAGCCGAAGGCAGCCGGGCTCCTTTCCGGAGGGAAGCGGCGGGGAAGCCCCCTCGCCCCGTGGTCTCCCTCCCCCCGCCCCGATGCTCTGGGAGGCAACTATCCCGGCGGGGGCCGCAGGGGGCAGCAGCCTCGGGCAGCCAAGCCAGGCTAGTCCCGGGATGGGAGGCCAGCCAGCGATCCCAAGAGCTCTTAGGCCGTCAGAGGTCGAGTTGTCCATTGCAGGAAGGTTCCCATCTCGGATGGCAAAAGCTCAGATAAAAGGACGTTTCCAAGCAAATACAACTCAGGTCAACCAAGTCACTCATCTAAAGGAGGCTTAGAGAGAGGAAGTCAACATATGTTAGACTTTGACTAGAGATCATTCCTTGTATGGATTGCTCTGGTAAACAGTAACCAAAGTTAAGCAGTAACCAATGTTAACCAGTGATGGAGGGTAACTAAAAAGGTATATAAATGCAAGACTGGACTCCAATAAAGATCATGATTCAGGTGTTCATGATCAAACAACTCGACTGCCTGTCATTACAACAGGCAGGCTGGAAAGTGGGTGGGGGGGGAAACTGCCTGTGGACAATGGAGGGATTTGCTTGGGTGCAAGTAAGTGTGTGTTGGGGGTGTGTGTGTGAAAGTTTCCACAGAGAACCCCGAATAAAATGGCCGCCTCGTTGGCTCCCTGCCTGCGTTTACACACCTTCACCCATTATTACCAGAGGTCTCATTCTCGCGGGCCACAGGCCAATTGCGGCCTGCAGGACGATATCCTGTGGCCCCCACTGTGATACAAAAGTAGAATATTAGTGTATAATATAAAATATAATATTATGCGGCCCAGCCTCACCCAGACTCTGCCTCCAGCGGCCCCCAGGTAAATTGTGTTTGAGACCTCTGCGTTATACGGTCCCTTCCCCGAAATCTTCAGCACAACCACCAGGGCCGGGTGGGCCCCAAGGCCCCCCTGAGGGTGAGAATGGCCCTCTTCAGTGGGTGGGGGGGGGGAATTGGTGCTCCTGGGGACGGCCCCTCCTCCCTCCCTCCCCCATTTGGTCTCCTGGATAAAATGGCCGCCAAAGGGCCCTCCGGACAGGCTGGATGCCCACCAGGGCCAGGGCAGAGCTTGCAAAAGGCCGCAGGAAAAGCCACAAACCAGAGGCCGATTTGTTTGTCATTGGGGGGGCACCTTCGTCCTTCCCGTCCCTTCCTGGGGCTTGGCCTCCTCGCCCCTTTCCTCCCTCCCCTCTGCTCCAGAGGCAGGATTGGAATTGGGGCACCTGAGCCTCAGGCTCCCCTGGGCACTGAAAGGAATTGGAGGGAGCAGCCCCGACGGAGGAGAAGAGCCGCCCAGGATCCCAGGGCTGGAAGGGCCCTTGAAGGTCCTCTAGTCCAGGGGTCGCCAAGCTTTGGGACCTCAGGGACCTACCAAAACCATCGTTTTAAATCCCAGGGACCACTAACCGGTTCTGTGGGCGTGGCCTAATTTGTGGGTGTGGCTTCATGGTCATGTGACTGGCTGGGCATGGTTTGTATGCAAATATTATAAATATTGATATAAATATGGAATTTTTTTTATTGAAAAACAAGCAATTTTTACCCCAAATCAGGCAAAGCAGTCAGGCAGATTGTGTTGCTCACAGAATCACAGATTCATTCGGAGATCGATCTATCCGCCGTCAGCTAGCTCAGCCTGTCACATAAAATTTGCTAGCAAGCAAACTCACAAAATGTGCTAGCAGGGCAAACTCACAAAATTAATTCACGACACACCTTGTATGTAAATATTGATTTTTTTTTGTAAAAAAGAAGAACAACTTTTACCCCAAATCAGTCAAAGCAGGCAGGCAGATTGAGTTGCTCACAGAATCATTCAGAGATCAATCTATCTGCCATCGGCTACCTGAGCCTGTCGCATAAAGTTTGCTTGCCGGGAGTCTGCACTGAATAATAGGACCTAAGGGAGGTTCGGCTGTGCTTAAAAGCAGAGCCAAAGATCTAAAAACTAGCTAGAAAGCAAGAAATCCAACCATTTCCTGCTTCCTAGCTAATCCAGCAGAACAGCGGATGGTCCCAAAAATAGCAATTTAGCGGGCAACTTTGCCCGGTAAGGAGTGAGTGGGCGGGGAGGGTTCCCACGGGCCATGTTGGCGGCGCAGCCTTGTGTTTCTACGCAGCCTGGATTAATTGCTTTTTTTGGGGGTGTTCTCTGGGGGTGAGACTTCTCTGCAGCCCACCAAAATTTTCTCAACCGTTGCTCTAGTCCAACCGCTTGCTCTAGGCAGGTGACATGATTACAGGTAGCCCTCCCCTCCCCCCCCTCCCCGACTTACAACCACAACGGGGGCCCAACTTTCTGTGGCTAAGTGAATTTTGTCTCGTGTTACAATCGCAGTGGTTAAGAGAACCTTTCCCCATTGATCCGAAGGGAGAAAAGGGGGACCGGCAGCTGTCACCAATATGGGCCACGTAACCATGGAGACGCTACAAGCGGGAAAAATGGCCGAAAGTCGCTTTTTTTCTGGGCCCCTGTAACTTCCGGCCGTTCGTAAAACAAACCCTGTTGGACCAGCTGTACCGCCCAACCCAAGAACCAGCCGGGACCGTTCCCCCTCCTGCCCTCTGCTGCCCAGAGCCGAGAAGAGGGGTGGGGGGTTGGGGCAAACCCTACCTGGGCTTCTCCCTACGAGCTCACCTGGCCGCAGCTCCCCCACCTCCTCCTCAGTCCCAGGACGGCGCCAGCAAAGATCCAAAGATCCAGGGGAGGCTTAAAGAGCAATAAATATTTATAGAGAAATTTCTGGCTTTCAAATTGAAAATGACGCTTATCATCTCGATGGAAGGAAGGAGGGGGTGAGAGAAGGGGGGGAACCTCTGGGGAGGGAGGGGGATTGTCTTCCAGGCTGGGACGAGAGCAGAGTCCAGCTTTCTTATGTGTGCGTGAGGGTTTTTTTTGGGGGCACAAGTTGTTTCCAGAGTGACTGGTGTGCTCACTGGACACACAGTTGGGCACCCGGCCATCTCAGAACTGACCCCTCCCCAAGCCCCTTCCTGGGGAAAGGAGGAGCTCTGCCCCAAAGTTTGAAACACACGGGGGGAGGCGGTTACATCAAGACCCCCTCTGCAAATGGGTCCGGGAGGGGCATTTAGCGTCACCCCGTTCTCCCAAAAGGAAATTTTAGGCAAAGGCTGCCCGAGGGGGCCCGGGGCAGCCCTAAGGGGAACCCGCCCAAAGTTGGGCACATTGCATGATGGGAAGACGGGCCAAAGGGGAGGGGTTTCCTCAGTGGGGAGACAGGAGCCGTTCCCAGACCCCCCTCCCCTCTGCCCCGAGAGGAAGCCGCTGTGCCCACAGCGGAGGGGGGAGGCTCCTTCCTCGCAAGGAGGGCGTCCGTCCCGCCGCTCACATCTTGCCGCTGGTGCTGGCCAAGCCCCCGTCGCTGCGGGGGGACCTTCCGGCGGCCCACTCGGCCTCCCCGGGCAGGCGGGGTGGCGAGGCCTCCTTCCGGGGGTTCCCAGCGTCCGAGAGGGTCCCGGCGGGCGGTCCCAGGCGGTGTCGCCTCTCGCAGTGGCCCTTGTGGCGCATGAAGCTGTCCCGCCACATGAACTTCTTGGCGCAGACCAGGCACTGGTAGGGCTTGAGGCCCGTGTGGGTCTTCATGTGCTCCGTCAGGTGGTGCTTCATCTTGAACTTCTTGTTGCAGACGGGGCAGTCGAAGGGACGGAGGTTGAGGTGCATGTTGACGTGCCGGTCCCGCATGCTCTTGTGCGAGAAGGCCTTGCCGCAGTGGCAGAGGAAGATCTTGTTGGCTTCGCCCGAAGCTCCCGGCAACTGAACCGCTCCGTGCTCCGCCGGGCCTACGCCGGGGGCCGGACCCACCGAGGCCCCCGAAGCCGGGAAGAGCAGCAGAGGCCCGGCCGGCAGGTCCAGCGGGAGGAGGGCCCGAGGGACGGAGGTGGCCGAAGGCGGGAAGGCCACGTCCTGGGAGGACTCGCAGAAGTTGACCTGCTCCTCAGGCAGCGGCGGCGGTGGGGGGGCGGGCGCCGCCTCGCTTAGCGTCCGCACGTCGCTGATGCTCAGAGCGGCGGGGTCGGCCGGCTCTTCTTCCTCCTCCTCCTCCTCCTCGTCATCCTCCTCCTCCTCCTCGCAGGTCAGCACCAGCCCCGCCAACGCCTCCCCGCCGGACGCCCGCCCGACACCGCGCTCCTTCTTCACCGGCACCCACGGCCGCTGCGGGACGAGGCTGGGCCGCGCGTAGGCCGGCCGGCGGGCCTCGCTGCTGCCGGGCTCGCCGTCGTCGTCCGGTTCAGCCGCGGCCCGGCGGGGAAGGGATCCTCCGGCGGGCGGAGGCGCCGCGGGGCGGGCCGGCGGAGCAGCAGCGCCTCCTCTTCCTCCTCCCTCCCGCGATCGCCGCCTCCGCCTCCTCCGCCGCCTACGCGGAGCCCGGCGCGGGGCTGCTCGATGGGCCCTTCGCGGCGGGGGCTGAAGTAGCTGCTGCTGCTGGGCGACTGGCTCTCCCCGCCGCCTCCGGCGCGGCCTCCGGAGCAGCAGCCGGAGGTGGAAGAAGAGGAGGAGGAGGCGGCGGCGTCCTGGGCGAGGAGCTCGGGCCGTCTCTGCCGCTCCTTGAGCAGCTCGGTGCACTTATCGACGATGTGCCACATCTGCAGGACGCTGCCCACCGTCAGGAAGTTGACCAGGTCGTCGCGTCCCATGCGGAGCCGCCCCGTGTAAGCCGAGCCCAGCACCAGCTCGAAAGCGGCCGGGTCCATGACGCTGGGCAGCACCACGGAGCTCATGTTCTTCAGCAGCACCTGGTCGTGGAAGTAAGGCGAGCAAGCGGCCAGCACGGCCCGGTGAGCCCGGAAGACGCGGCCTTGCACGTGGATGGCCAGGTCGCAGAGCTGCCCTTCCACCCGCTGCTGGTTCAGCGCCTCCAGCAGGGCGCGCGTCGCCTCCGGGAAGGCCACCTGCACCGCCTCCGCCATGCCGGCCGCCCGGGCGCCCTCTGCGCAGGCGCCGCGCCTCCCGGGCCCCGCCCCCGCGGAAAAAGAGGCAGGCAGGCTCCGTGCACAAAAATAAGTCTTTACTCTCCTCCGGGGGCCCCGCCCCTCCTCCTGAAAGAGGCAGGCGAGCTCAGTCCACAAAAAATGAGTCTCTCTCCTCCGGGCCCCGCCCCCTGCCCCGCCCCGCCCCGCCCGCGCGGAAAAGAGGCAGGCGAGCTCCGTCCACAAAAAATGAGTCTTTACTCTCCTCCGGGCCCCGCCCCTCCCCTGACCCCGCCCCCTCCTCTCCCCCCGCCCCGCCCGCGCGGAAAAAGAGGCAGGCGGGCTCCGTGAACAAAAAAATAAGTCTTTACTTTCCTCCGGGCCCCGCCCCCCTGACCCCCCCTCTCCCCTAGCGGCTGCTACTCCGAGTCGGAGAGGACGATGATCTCCTCCGGGTCGCACTGGGTGGCCACGCTGGTCTGTGGAAGGGAGGGGGGAAAAGGAGAGGGAGAGAAGTCAGTGGAAGCCCCGCCCCGGCGCTCCTCGCTCCTCCCCCTCTCTCCTCCTCCCCTCCCTCCTCACCCTGGTGAGCAGCAGGTCTTCCAGCGAAGTTGGCTTCATCCTGGTCGGCTGCTGCTGCTGCTGTGGCCGGGGGCTGCCCTGGCTGCTGGAGACCAGGCCCATCCCGGGGGAGTCCGGGCGGGTGGAGTCGGCCAGGGGTCCCGGGCTGCTGCGGGAAGGCTGCCACTCCTCCCCCTCGGAGCCCGAGCTGGGCACCCGGATGCAGACGCCGTCCCCGGGGGATGGGGAGGGGGTTGTGCTGGTGATGTTGCTGCCGGGCAGAGAGAGAGAGAGGGGCCAGCTTGTCAGATGATGAGGGGAGGGGACAGGCAGCCCCTCCCCCCAGTGTCTGCATCCCCTCCCCAGGCCCCGTACCTGCTGCTGGAGCCCACCGCCTGCCCCTGAGGCCGGCTCCTCTTGCTGGGCGGCTGCCCGTTGAGCTCCCCGTTCTCCAGCGAGTGGCTGCGCTTGAGGGCCGCCGGGGGCTCCTGGAGGCCGGGCTCTGCTGCCCCCTTTCTCCTCCTCTTGCTTGAGGTGCAAGAGCAACTGCTGGGGAGGGGAGTCCGGGAAGCCTTCCTCTTCCTCCTCCTCCTCCTCCTCTACTGAGAGCAGGGCCACCTCAGGCTCCTCCGTGTCCATCTGCTGGTCAGCGTCCCCGTCTGCAGCAGGGGGCTCCTCACCTGGGTGTGGGGCGCGGGCAGGGTCACCCCAGGTCACCCGGGAGTCCCCCTCCTCCCCCAGGAACTGTAGGGCCAGCAGAAGAGCCCCCTCCAGGCTATTAATGCAGGCTGACCCTGCGGAACTCATTGCCACAAGGAGCCCCTTCAAGGGGGAAGGGGGGCCCCACACGGGCCACTTTAGTCACCCACCCACCCACCCGGGTACCTGCCGCTGCCGCTGCCTCCTCCTCTTCCTCCTCCTCTGCATCATCCAGGCAGTGGGCCAACTCCCTGTCTAGGTCTGACTCAGAGTCCGAGTCTTCCTCCTCCTCTTCCTCCTCCTCCTCCTCGTCTTCCTCTTCGTCCCACGTTCCCTTCTTTTCACGGACCTCCTTGGGCCCTGCACTGTCCTAGGGCAAAGGCCGGGTATGTGGGCGGGGTGGGGTTCCACTTGCCCGGGACCCCCCTCCCACTGGGCCACGGGACGGGGATTGACCCAAACACCTCATACTCTCAACCTCCCCCCGCCGAGGGGATCTTCACTGGCTGGTTATGGGGGGAGGGGGAGGCTGGAGAGGGGTGGAGGGCAACTTAGTTCTAGGCGGACTTTGCTGCAGCCAGCAGCTCTTCGGGAAAGGAAACGCTCCCTTCGGTCCAACGGGAGTCGAGGGTCTTTCTTTCCGAAGGAACCTACCCAGGGCAGGCCTGACACAAACCGTCTCGGCCCTCTGTGGGACGGGATGACCTCGGCAGGCATTTGGTGAGCGGGACCCCCAGCTGAAGGGATGCTGGGCCGGCCCCAAAGCCCTTCCCCCAGCTCAGCACCCGCCCCCTTGACTTGACCCTGTGGCCCAGCAAAGCGGCTGAGATGGGAGTCCAGCAGGGTATGGCCCCCTCAAAGGCGGGAGGTTAGGTCCCCCGCCCACCCCACAATCCCCTGCCCCGCTGCCCTCCAGGCCCGGCCCGCGGGGCTGCTCCACGACCCCGGACCTCCCCTTACCTCTCTGGCGGCTGTTCCGAGACGGACTCCTCCGGGGAGGCTGGCCCCCTCCCTGGCCCTGCCGGGCTGGGGGCCTTGGCCGTCCTGCCTGGGGGGCCTCCCCCCCTGCTGCTCCTCCTCGCTCCTGTCCTGCAGCTGAGCGAACTGGGTGATCACCTCCTCCAGGCGCTGCACACCCAGCGCCTGGTTGCGTTGCAGGTGCCGGGTTAGCTCCACATCCCCTATAGCTGGGTCAGTATCTGCCGGGCAGGAGACGGGCACGAGCTGACAGGGGGTCCGCCTGCCCGCCCCAGGCCAATGGCCTCCACTCCATGGACTGGGGAGGCTCTTGGGAAACTGGGGGAGGGACAAAGTCCCCCCCAAGAAGATATCCCCTCTGGCCTCCGAGGAGGGGCTGCCCTCCCTCCCCTGACGGGCTCCCGCCCAAACCTTCCCCCGAGTGTTCAGCCCAGCCACCCCACAGCCAGGGTGCTTTTGGGGGGGGGACACAGCTGGTTACCCCCTCCCCAATTCTAAATGGCCTCAAAGGCCCCACCGGGGATCCACACCAGGAGCTCCCAGAGGATTAAGCGCAGCTCCATGGTGCCCCTCCCTGGCCCCCCTTACCTCCTGGGGACAACAGTTGCCAGAGTCTCTCTAGTCTGTCCGGCTGCTCGGTCCAAGAATCTGCCCAGCAAAGCGGCCGTGCGGAGAGGAGGGAAACGTGCCCCCCCTCCCGCGTCAAGGACAAGGAGAGGGGGGTATGTGGGTTTAAATGGGCCAAGCTCTATGGGGCAGGGACTGTGGGGGTCCCTGCCTGGGGCTACCAGCCGAGGACAGGCGGCCCTGCTCCGCTTGCCGTAACCTGAGAGGGTTTGAGCTGCTCATCCAGCCCTCTGACCCAGCCCTCCTCTCGGCAGGGCAGGCGGGCCCTTCCTTCCCGACAAAGGGAGTAGGAAGGACGAGAACAGCCGGGGGGGCTCCTTTGCGCCCCCAGCTGGTGGCCCCAAGGACTGCCCTGAGCAAGACCAGAAGGGGCACAGCGGGCACCAAAGCGGGACTCCTTGGGTTGAGGCCCTGGGGGCCCTTCCAAGGCAGCCCCTGCCCCGGGTGGAACCAGGCACCGCCAAGAGTCCCCTGCAGCACTCACTAGGCCGATACTGGTCGGTGAGGTGGCTGCCGAGTTGTAGACCAGGTCGAGGCGACGCCGCTCCTGCAGCCGGGCGCCCACGTCCCGGAAGGCATCGGCTGCCATGGCCTCCATCTGGCGCTTGGGCAGCGCCAGCCTGTAACGTTCGCTGGCCTTCTGCACCACCTTGAGGATGTCGGCAAAGTCTGGGAAGGCCTCCGGCTGGTTGATCAGCCGCTCTATGCGCCGGTTGACCTCCGGGTAGCGGGTCCCGCGGTAGGAGATGCGCTGCTCTATGACGCGGCCGGTCAGGCTGCTGCAGTCCTTCAGCTGGCAGAGGCGCTTGAAGACGCGCATTAGCCGGCGCTTGAGGCGGCTCTCCTGCAGGTAGGCCGAATCCTGGCTGTCCAGCTCCTCCAAGTCCAGCTCCTGCTCCTGCAGCTGCCGGATCTCGCTGGCGTAAACCTGCAGCAGGTTCTCCAGGTAGCGGATCTGCCGCTTGGAGCCCACGCAGGGCTTGGCAGGCTCAGAGGCCGTCTGGGAGGCGACGGCAGCCGGGGCATCCTGGGTGTCTGCGGGGCCGGGGGTTACGGCTCTTCTCCTCTGCGAATGGGCCCGGAAGGTGGTGCAGAGTTCATTAATGTAGACATAGATTTTTTCACTCCTGGCTTGCACCCGCGTCAAGCAGCGGCTCAGGACATTGTGAAACTCCACAGAAGCCAAGTACTCCGGACTGGTTTTCTGGTGGCGGCCAGAGAGGTAGGAGATGACCTCAGGGTGGTCCTCGGTGTGCCTGGAGCAGAAGGCCACGAACTGCAGAGGGAAAGAGGCAGGAGAGGCAGGGCTCAAGGCGTGGCTCAGGCGGGCCTCGCTTTCTCCGCGGCTTCCTGCCAGGAAGAAGACGGGAGCTGGGCTTGGAGGTGATACCCTCCTCTGCCCCAGAAGTCTATGGGACGGGCCCCGTAGTCCCTAAGGCCCAGGCGGAGAAGCCTTCACGGGAGCCCCGTTGGTCAGGATACTAAGCGGAGTAGCTGGAAGAGCAAAGCATGCAATGGGCACAGGGGAACTTGATTGGTTGGAGAGGGCTGGCTCCTGCATGAGATTTCTGTCCTGCAGGAGGACAGAAACGGCATGGGTCGCACTTTTGGGGGATCTCTGGCGGGAGTGGGATGGGGGTAGTGCATCCATCCTTGCTCTACTTGATGTCTTGGCGGCTTTTGATACCACTGACCATGGGCTTCTCCTGGGGGGGCTTCAGGGGATGGGAGTGGGAGGCCTTGTGCTATCCTGGCTCACTTCCTTCCTCTGTGGCCGCTCTCAGTCAGAGTTGATAAGGGGGCAGAGATCCAACCCTTGCCCGCTGCTTTACGGGGTCTGCAGGGAATGGTACTCTCTCCGCTCCTGTTCAACATTTACACGAAGCCGCTGGGTGAGATCATCCAGCTGATGATACTCAGCTGTATGTCTTGGCCCGTGGTGAGTTAAGAGTCGCTGTGTCCTCCCTCTCGCAGTGCCTGGAGGATGTTAGGGGCTGGGTGGGGAGCAACAGGTCGAAACTAAACCCTCGCAAGACCGAGTGGCTCTGGGTCTGGGGTTTGTTGGTTGAGGGAGAATTACCACCTTTAGTCTTGGATGGGGTGGCAAGACCCCAAACGGACCCTGTGTGTAATCTAGGGGCTTTCCTGGACTCACGACTCCTGCTCAAAGAGCAGTCGTGGCCAGGAGGGCCTTTGCACAATTGGAATTGGAAGGAGGAGCTTGCCTGGAATTCAAAAGAATTTAAAGTTAAATCTAAACAAGACTTCTAAAAGATACATTTGAACTGGAACTTTGCAACTAAATAGTAACCCCAGGAAGAGAAAGTGAAAAAAGAAGAAAGTGCTAAAAGAAAATAGCTTGTGTATACTTGGATTGCTTGGTGACTTTGGGACTTTTGGAAATTATATCTGAATGACTAAAAACAATTGGGTGGTTGTTTAAAAAAATTCTACAATGGTATCACTTGTGGATGAACTGAAAATGGAATTTAAAAAATAGAAAGAGGAACAAGAAGGGAAGGGCTCTTCTGGTTCCGCTTTTCAATTTTTAGAAACGGCGATCTGTACCTATGAGAAGCTACAAGAAAAGACTGCACAAGAAGATGATTGGGACAAAGAAGAAGCCATCTTTGATGAACAAGTAACTTTATCTGGGGAAGAAAGGGGAAAGGAGGGAAAGAGAGTGGAGAATTTAAGACCAAAAAAACCAACCCCAAAAGGGAAAAATAACGTGAAAAGTGGATATAATGATAGAAAGCAACAGAAAAGGGGAATACAGAAGAGGGAAATGGAGGTGGAGAGACAAGGGGGTAAAAGGGGGAGAGAGAAGGAGGAAGGGAAGAAGGAAGGGAAGAGGTTTGGAGCAAGATGTAAAGAAACAGGACTTATTCAGAGATAATGAGTGAAAATTTAACTGACAAAGTGATTCTGCAAAGGTACATAAGATTGTATTGTTATATTTGTATTAGAAATAAGGTTAGAAAATTGGAAGCAACGTATGATTAAAAAGTGGGATAAAATAGTCAGTGTAATTCAGTGAAACTTTTGTGAACAAAATAAATGAAATGAAATAAATGAGAGAACTGAACTAGGAAGGAATGGGAACATTTTAATTATTCAATGTTTTATAAAATATAAGTGAAGTGGGGGGAAAGTAACTATGGAAAGTTTATAAGTGTTCCCATAGATACCTATTTGAAAAGAAATGTGTAAAATGTTTAAGAGCTAAATGAATATTAATATTAACGATAGAATTGAATTGGTACGGACTGTTGTTTTAATTATATTATATATTCATATTTTTTTCTTTTTTTAAAATACAGTGTGTAGTTTTAGAATGCACCAAGCAGAATCCGAACGGAAGTTATGTATTATATTAAGTGTTATAATTTTAGGGGAAAGATATAAAGGCGTCATACTCCAATCAGTGATTACAGGAGAAATTTTGTTTAATGAGAAAAGATAATAGACAGCTGAAACAGGACAAAGAATATAAGTATAATGACTTAAATCGAGATGAAATAAATAAAATTAAGAAAGCCAAAAGAGGGGAAAAGCTATATAGAAAATGTAGAATGGTAATGAGATATGGAATGGTATATAAAAATGAGCATGAACTTGAATTTGTGTCTGTACGAAGAGATGTAACCCGGGATCAAGCTGCTTTCAAAAAAGATGTTTTATGTTTTGTTTGTGTATGTTTGTTCTTAAAAATCAATAAAAAAAAATTAAAAAAAGGCCTGGTTCTGCCAGTGGGCCTGGGGAACCCAGAGTGCGATGGAGCCCATCAAATGGCTCGTGTAATCTGCTGTCATCGGTTTTGTTCTATTGTACTTTATTAATTTGATTGTTAGTTTTTATAGTGTTTTAAATATGGTTTTACATTTTGTAAGCCGCCTTGAGTTGCCATGGGCGAACAGGCGGCAATATAAATAAATAAATAAAATAAATGAGGCAATCTGCACCGTGATTTGTTGCTGTGGGTGTAAAAGGGAGGTGTTTCTCTTTTTTCCCCGCCTTTTTCTTCTGCGCGCTCTGAATGGTTTACCTCACAACGTAAGTGTTTACCTCACAACGTAAATTTATGCCAGGGCTCTCCAACCTTAGCAACTTCAACCCCCGGAATTCTGGGAGTTGAAGTCCGCCAGGCTTAAAGTCGCCAAGGTTGGAGACCCCGATTTATGCAGTGCAAGTTCCTGTCAGCATCTCCAAGTTCATTCGGACAACTGCTGCGCAATTCCCTGACCAGGGTCAATGGGCACGGAAGCTTTCCGGCCCCTTCTAGGAAAGGGCAGTGGCCCTCGGGGGGGAGACGGGACACAGGGGAGCATAATTCAGGCCACGGAGAGACCGCGGAGGATGGGTGATTGAGTCCATCCAGAAGGCGCCTTTCTGGTGCCTGAGCTGCCCCCCCGCCTTTCGGCCACCAGGGACCGATTCCCCGGATGGGGGGGGGGTTTGCTTATTCACGCACACCGGGAGGGGGGAGGGGAGTTTGGGAACCCCAATCTATACGATTGGCTGCTGCGGGTGTCAAAGGGGGAGGTTCACTTTCTCCCCCTCCCCCAATAAGTATCCATGTAATTTTTTAATCACCTTTCTTAGGAATGATAGTCACCTAACAGTTGGGTTGGAAATACACTGCTCAAAAAAATAAAGGGAACACAAAAATAACACATCCTAGATCTGAATGAATAAAATATTCTCATTAAATAGTTTGTTCGTTACATAGTTGAATGCGCTGACAACAAAACCACACAAAAATTATCAATAGAAATCAAATTGAGCAACCCATGGAGATCTGGATTTGGAGTTACACTCAAAATTAAATTTTTAAAAAAACACTACAGGCTGATCCAACTTTGATGTAAAACAAGTCAAAATGAGGCTCAGTAATGTGTGTGGCCTCCACGTGCCTGTATGACCTCCCTACAACGCCTGGGCATGCTCCTGATGAGGTGGCGGATGGTCTCCTGAGGGATCTCCTCCCACACCTGGACTAAAGCATCCCCCAACTCCTGGACAGTCTGTGGTGCAACGTGGCATTGGTGGATAGAGCGAGACATGATGTCCCAGATGTGCTCAATTGGATTCAGGTCTGGGAAACGGGTGGGCCAGTCCATAGCATCAGTGCCTTCGTCTTGCAGGAACTGGTGACACAGTTCAGCCACATGAGGTCTAGCATTGTCGTGCATTAGGAGGAACCCAGGGCCAACCGCACCAGCATATGGTCTCACAAGGGGTCTGAGGATCTCATCTCGGTACCTAATGGCAGTCAGGCTACCTTTGGCGAGCACATGGAGGGCTGTGCGGCCCCCTAAAGAAATGCCACCCCACACCATTACTGACCCACTGCCAAACCGGTCATGCTGGAGGATGTTGCAGGCAGCAGAACGTTCTCCACGGCATCTCCAGACCCTGTCATGTCTGTCACAGTGGGTCAGTAACGGTGTGGGGTGGCATTTCTTTAGGGGGCCGCACAGCCCTCCATGTGCCCGCTAGAGATAGCCTGACTGCCATTAGGTATCAAGATGTGAACCTGCTTTCATCTGTGAAGAGCACAGGGCGCCAGTGGCGAATTTGCCAATCTTGGTGTTCTCTGGCAAGTGCCAAACGTCCTGCACAGTGTTGGTCTTTAAGCACAACCCCCACCTGTGGACGTCGGGCCCTCATACCACCCTCATGGAGTCTCTTTCTGACCGTTTGATCAGCCACATGCACATTTGTGGCCCGCCGGAGGTCATTTTGCAGTGCTCTGGCAGGGCTCCCCCTGTCCCTCCTTGCACAAAGGGGGAGATAGCGGTCCTGATGCTGGGTTGTTGCCCTCCTACGGCCTCCTCCACGTCTCCTGACGTACTGGCCTGTCTCCTGGTAGCGCTTCCATGCTCTGGACACTACACTGACAGACACAGCAAACCTTCTTGCCACAGCTCGCATTGATATGCCATCCTGGATGAGCTGCACTACCTGAGCCACTTGTGTGGGTTGTAGACTCCGTCTCGTGCTACCACTAGAGTGAAAGCACCGCCAGCATTCAAAAGTGACCCAACCATCGGCCAGAAAGCACAGGAACTGAGACGTAGTCTGTGGTCACCACCTGCAGAACCACTCCTTTCTTGGGGATGTCTTGCTAACCGCCTACGCTTTCCACCTGTTGTCTATTCCATTTGCACAACAGCATGTGAAAATGATTGTCAATCAGTGTTGCTACCTAAGCGGACAGTTTGATTTCACAGAAATGGGATTGACTTGGAGTTCCGTTGTGTTGTTTAAATGTCCCCTTTATTGTTTTGAGCAGTGTATATAAAATTGAATGGTGGAGGGGGGTTGACTCCCATCTGGACAAACGCTGCCGCCTGGGGGATCCGGCTGACTCAGGGCATTCTGGGAAATGGAGAGTGGGGGGGCACTCCTGGGCCACAGGAGGGTGGGATGGATGACCCTTGGGGTCACCTTAGAGGCTGACGCGTGGACTTTCCCGGCTTTCCTCTCCCTCTCGGAGCCCCGTCGGTTCCCGGGGCCTCCCTAACGACCACCACCCCCCGCTCACCTCCTGGAAGAGCCGCTCGTTCTCGGCGCGGAGCCCCTTCTCCCCGGCGCTGCCGTTCAGCGGCGGTGGCGGCGTCGGAGGGGCGTCGGGCCCGCGGGAGCGCTGGCGGAGCGGGGAGGCGGCGGCGGCGGCAGCGGCCGGCGGGGACGGGCCGGCGTCGTCGTCGTCGTCGTCCAGGACGATGATGCAGTCGTCGTCGTTGGAGGCGTCGGGCGGGGAACTCATGGCCGGCAGGGCGAGCGGGCTTCGGGCATCGCCGGCGGGAAGGGGCGGGGCGACCCACGCGGGAACCGGGCTCGTCTCGGGGGGCGACCGCGACCGCGGCGGCGGCGGCGGCGCCAGCGTTCACACCCGAGGCGGCCGCTCCTTCCCCGGTTGCGGCTTTCAAGTTTCGATTCCGCTCGCCTCGCCTCGCCCGGGCGGCCTCCTCCCTCCGCGCCCACTGCGCAGGACCGGAAGCGGAGGTCCCGCGCCGCCATGTTCTTGTACGGACTTGGGGGGCGAAAGGAGGCGGCCCTGCTGCCCCGCGTCTCCTCAAGCGGCAGGGCGGGCGTCTTCCCCGCTGCCGTGGACCGGCAGAGGCTCGGTCGATAGGTGGACCGATGCTCCCCCTCGGTCCCCGCTGAGATTGGAGCGTCACCATCTTCCCGTACGGGGGAAGCGCTGGTGGCGTCTCCTGGCACGTGACCGGATATAGCTAGGTGAAGCTCGGAGGCCGCGCCCCCCTGTGGGGGGGGGCGTTTTTTTTTTTTTTTTGGCGGCTGCGCACTCGGTTCCATTCAAGCGCCCGCGGATTGACGGGGGGAAGGATTCAGGAAGCGGCTCCGCCTATCCAGCGCATCCAAGCGCTGCGCATGCGCTCTCTCCCGCCTGTCCGTAGGAACCGGCAAAGTCCAGCGCTGCGCCGCTTCCGGGCGTTCCCGCCATCGCCCCCCCCCGCCGCGGCTCTCGGGCCTCCTCCTCCCGCCTCCCTTCCCCGCGAGGAAAGCCCTTTCGGGGCGGCCGGAAAGAAGAGGAAGAAGCGCCTTGTCTGGCTTGGCGATTCGCCCCTTTTTATTCAGAAGAAGTTTCAAAGCTCCACCCAAAGAGACGCACACAGAGACACACACAAAGCAGTAAAACAATTAAAAAAAAAATAACGAAGACAAACGCCCGGTTACTTTCGGTTGCTGGAGGCCTGGCCGATGACGCACTCGTTCACCTGCAAGGCAAAGCGGGGTGGGGTGACGTCAGCCGCTTTGCCCCCGGGACCCCCATCGCCCCCACAGACCCCCCCCCCCACACTTACCTTCCTAGCGAAGCGGAGGGAGTTCAGGGACTCCGCGAAGTTCTCCTCCAGGGGTGAGATGTTCACAAACATCAGCCTGTGAGGGGGCAGAAGAGGGCGGGGGTGTGTGTGTGTGAGTTGGGGGGGGGCTTCCCCTGCTCCCTCCACCCCCAAAAAAACAGCCACTCACATTTTGGAGCTGCCCCCCAGCGAGTTCTGGAGCAAGTAGGTCAGCTTGCTGTTGCGATACGGGATGTGGGCCTCCTGCGGAAAGGTTGCAGGGAGGGGGAGGTCAGGCGTGATGCCTCTGGCCCAGCCAGGGCAGACGAGGAGGAGGAGGAGGAGGAGGAGGAGGCAGGGCAGAGAGGATGCCCCAGCCGCCTCCTTGTCTCCTTCCCGCCCCCGCCGCATGGTGCCTGAGAGGCAGTGGCTGCTACCTTGTTGCTGAGGGCGTTGATGACCAGGCCCAGGGTGGAGAGGCTGGTGTTGATGGCCTGGGTCTCCTTCAGCCGCTCCCCCGTGGACAAGGACTTGTCCAGCCGCTCACTGCCCGCCAGGTCCACTAAGCTCAGCACAGCTGCAGGGCCCAGGAGAGAAGAGCGGGTCAAGGGAGGAGTTGGGGGGGGGCTCCACAAGGGGCCCTGAGGAATCATCGGCAGGACCCCCCTCCTCTCCCCCCCCCACTCACAGGAGGTGTGGAGCCCCCGCTTGGCGTTCCTGCCCTCCACACGGAGCTGGAAGAGGCTGTGGCTGCGGGAGGAGCGCTCGTTCAGGTTGGTCCTGGCCACGGAGCGGTGGGCCTTAGCCGTCAGCAGCAGCCTCTGGACCTGGCAAGGGAAAAGGAGGGAGGGTCCCAGGAGCCTCAAGGGAGGCGGGGCGGAGACAGAGGCACAGGAGCCCCCTCAGAGTTTGGGGAGGGGCTGGGGGGAGGGCGTACCTCCACCTCAGAAGAGATGGGGACACAGGAGAGGTTGGGGACGTGCAGCTCCTCGGTGTACTGGCTCACTCGCCGGATCTCCAGCTCTCCATTCTGCTCTGGCCGCAGCACCAAAAGATCCCGCAGCGACTCGTTGTAGATCTCCAGGAAGTTGGCGGTGAATTGGTACTGGGGAGGGGAGGGAGAGAGGGAAGGCCGCGGTTCGGAAAGGAGGCCCAGAGTCCGTTCCTGACTCTGCCGGCCGGGAGGATTGGGATGCCACTTGTAAAGGACCGCCCCCTCCCCTCCTGGTCTCCCCTCACCTGCCACCCCTTGGCCTCCATCTCGCGGGAGGTTTCGAAGATCCGCCTCACGGCCCGAGGAATCACACCTGCCGTCTCGGGGCCCGCGTCCTCGGGGCCCTCCATCGTGTACGTTTTTCCGCTGCCCGTTTGCCCGTAGGCGAATATGCAGACGTGATACCCGTCCAAGGCTGACTGGCAGAGGGAGGAGGAAGAAGAGAGCTCGGGAGGGTGAATGCCTGGCCAAGGGGGGGGGGAGCACCCCCTGCCACCCACCAGACGCCCCTCCGCCCTCTCCCCCCCCACCTGGACCAGCAGGGCGATTTCCTCAAAGACGCTCTCCTGAGAGCTGGACGGGGGAAACACCCGGTCGAAGTGGAAGTCGTAGGTCACGTCCTCCTTACGGTCACGGCCGATGTGGGACTGCAGGGGGGGAGGGGAAGGGGGAGGGAGGGAGGGGTCACTTTGGGAGAGCGAAGCTACCCAGTCCTCCCCCTGACCTCCCCCTGACCTCCCCCCAGCCCCCCCACCTCCCTGGCTCCGTTTCACCCACCGTTTGTCTCCCCAGCGGTGGGACACTGGTCTCCTCCCCGCCCGTGTGCGTGTGTGTGTGTGTGGGGGGAAGGTACCTCCTCTGTCCTGGAGAGCCCAAGGCTCTTGTTGTTGTCGGCCGGGAAGCGCAGGTGGCTGGCAGCCTTCTGAGCCTGCCTCTCGCTGGCCAGCAGGGGCCGCACTCGGCAGAAGACGCGGATGTTGCCCTGGGAGGGCAAAGGGGGGGGGTGTCAGGCAGCCCCTTCGGGACAGAGGCACGCACACACACACCCCATACACGCATAACACACACGCACGGTGGAGACCGCACTTCCCACCTTCAGCTCCTGCAGTGCGTTGTGCAGGCAGCGTCGCTCCATCTCTCCCTGGTGCAGGTGCTCCTCCAGCGCCTCCAGCCGGGCCGTCAGCCCCTCGTTCAGCTGCCGTTGTCCGGCCAGGCTCTCTGTGGACAGCAGCAGCTCTCGCTGAGCAGCAAGGAGGGAAGGGCCTGCTGAGTCTCGTTTGTCCCCCCACCCTCCGAGGCAGGTTCAGCAGGCTCCCCCTCCCCCCCCAGCACCCCCTCCACCAGTCTCTTTTCGTCTCCTCTGAACCTTTGCCCCTTCTGGAAGTGGGGTGGGAGGGGGATCTGCGTAACCAGCCTCGGCCAGAGGGAGGAAGGCCCAGAGGGAGGAATGCTGGGCAGCGTTCGAGCCCCTGGGACCAACCTGGGCCTGCCAACAGCACGGCAGCCGCTCGACAAAGCCGGAGGAAAGAGAGTCCCTGCTTTCCACGTGGAGATGGTGCAACACCCCCCACCCCACCCCAGGATTGCTTGGCCCTGGAAAAGCAGCGACGGCCGAGGTGGCTCAGGGACGGCGAGAGGAGGACGGAGGGCCAGACTTGGCGCCTCCTCCTCCTCCAGGACTCAATGGGCTTCATGCGTGACAGGGGCTTGTGCAAAACCCGGCTGTGTCATTCTCATCTCACCACCCCCAAAAGACATGGACTGGGGGGGGAGAACCGAGGCTCTCCTCTCCTGATCTTGGCCACCACAGGCACCAGGACTGAGCCAAGACCTGCCGAGAAGGCCCAGTCCGTCCTCTCACCTCTCTGGCCTTCAATTGGAGGGCCTGCTCCCGGCTGCCCTCCGTGAGCTCCTGGCGGAGGGCCTCCAGCTGCCCAATCCTCTGAGCTTGGCTCTGGCACCTTTCCTCCAGCCGCTCTTCCTTCTCCAGCAGCTCCGACACCCTCTGGCTGCTCTCCCTGGCCTGCTCTCGGCAGCCCTGCAGTTCCGAGGCCAGCAGACTGCCCAAGAAAGCCGGTGGGAAGGTTAAGACCAGCGGCTGGAGCCCCCATCCCACCCCCCTCAGCCTCCGCAGCTGCCACTGCCTCACCTGGCCCGGGTGCTCAGCTCTCCGTTCCGGCCGGTGGTTTCCGCCAGTTCCTGCTGCAGGCTCCCCAGCTGGCTCTTCAGGGTCTCGTTCTCCCCGGCCAGCCCCTGGACCCGCTCCTTGTAGGCGGCCACCTTGGCTTGGAGGTCACTGATCTGGCCCTTCAGGTCCCAGGGGGCTCGCCTCCGCTCCCGCCCGACCCCGGGGGCCGCAGCCGGGGGTCCTGGGGAGGAAAGGCCCAGGTGAGCACAAGAGGGGGGGCTTAAGGGCTGCGGGCTGGGGGACACAGGGGTGTGGGGGATGCCTTACCTGGCTTGGGAGGCTCCGCAAGAACAGCCGCCCGGCGCTTCAGCCCTGCAAGCGGAGGAGGAGGGAGAGTGAGCGGGACCGGCAGGTGGAAGGCCCCACCGCGAAGGGGCTCGGCCCTTCCGCCCCCACCGATGCCCCGCCGATGCCCACCTGCGGAAGGGCCGGCTGGGAGGGCGGCGATGGTGGCCCGGGCCGAGGATCGGCGTCGTCCTGCGGGGTCAGACAGACGGACAGACGGGGAGGCGGAGGGAGGGTCCGTCAGCGGCGCCCGTAGAGACGGTGCACCGGCCGGCCCTCTCCTCCCCCACGCCCCGCCCCTTCCCACCTCACCCGCCTGGTTACCGGAGACGCGCAGGAGGCCGCGGGGAGCCGAAGGGGCCGCTCGGGGCCGGGATCCTCCGGGGGCTGCATTCGCCTGGACCTGCTGGGACGCCGCGCACTTCGGCGCCGGGGCCGCCCCGGTCCGCGCCCGTTTCTGCGGAGGAGGAAAAGGAGGAGGAGGAGGGGTCAGATCGGGGGTGGCAGCCCCCTCCCCGCGCGCCCCCGCCTCCTCCCCGCGCGGCCCCGGCGCTCACCTGGGGCTCCGGGGGCGCGTTCTCGTCCGCCGCGGCCGCGCGCTTCCCCCGCAAGCCCGGCCGGGGCAGCCGGGAGGCGCTTTCGGGAGCCGCATTGGGGGCCAGGGGCTGCCGGGAGGCCGCCCGGTCCATGGCCCGAGAGGCTCCGGGGCTTCACTGGCGCATCCGGCGCGGGGCGCGACTCGACCGCCGCGCTTCTCCGCACCCGCTCCGAGGCTGCTCGCCGTTCGCCGCCTCGGCAACGTCTGAGGGGGAATTCGAATCGGCTTCCCGTCGGGCCCCTCGCGCGGCGGAGCCAATGGGGA
Organism: Pseudonaja textilis; assembly: GCF_049901715.1. NCBI lineage: Eukaryota > Metazoa > Chordata > Lepidosauria > Squamata > Elapidae > Pseudonaja > Pseudonaja textilis. Next base: position 367,739 of record NC_141991.1, read on the forward strand.
GATACGGCGGCGGCGTCGCTCGTCCCGCCTCCGGAGGGCGACCAATCGCGTGAGGAGGAGGACGTCGGCCCGCGTTTTCCCCACTCTCCCCCCACCCCCCCCCAGCCGCGCCCCGCCCCTCCGGCTTGCGACGGCGCCCTGTGCGTGACGGCGCCCGTGTGCGTGCCTGGGAGGAAGCCCCGCCCTCTCCGCACGGGGCCGGGCAGGCCGGGAGGGAGGGGCGGGGCCCTGCCCGGGGGCGGGGCCGGAGGGCTCACCCAGGGCTCCGCCCTCTCCCCTCCCGAGCGAAGAGGGGCGGGGCCGGTGGCGTTTGCTCGCTCCGCCGACAGCAGCCCCGCCGGTGCAGCCCGTCGCGCCCCCACCCGCCCCCGCCAACCTCCGCCGCCCCCTCTCCCCCTCCCGGGGAGGCCGGAGGCCGCGCCCGCCCAGCCCGAAGGTCGCGTCGGGGCTCCGATTAGGCTCCGACGGTTCTGCGTCACTGGCGCGGGCCCTCCCGCCCGCGGGTCTCCTGTAGCGGCGGCGGCGGAGGGGGGGGGGATGTGATGGCGAGCGAGCCCCCCGCCGCCCCCCGCGGAGGCCCCCGAGCCAGCGCCCGCCTGACCTCCGGCCCTTGGAAGCGCCCGGCCGCCCGGCCCGCCCCCGCCGCCTCCTCCTCTTCCCCGGGCGGCTGGCCGCGCTTCTGGGACGGGCAGGACGTGCTGGCTCGCTGGACCGACGGGCTGCTCTACCTGGGCACCATCAAGAAGGTCAGCCGGCGGAGCCCCTCCACCCGATCCCCGGGGCGGGGGAGAGAGGACCCCGGCGGGACCCCGCTGACACCCCCCCACCCGTCTCCCTCTCCCCGCAGGTGGACGCCGCCCGGCAGGTGTGCCTGGTCCAGTTCGAGGACGACTCCCAGTTCCTGGTCCTGTGGAAGGACATTAACCCGGGTTGGTGCTCTGCCTCGGGGCCCCCCTGGCCTGGGCCCCCAAGGGACTCGCTCTGGAGGGGGGACGAGGGGAGGTCGGTGACCCCCCCATCAGCCACACGGTGACGCCCCTTCCCTCCCCCCACCAGCCACCTAGTGATCCCCCTTCCCCTCCCCCGCCAGCCACCCTGGTGACCCCCTTCCCCCCCCAGCCACACGGTGACCCCCTTCCCCGCCAGCCACAGGGTGATGCCCCCTTCCCCTCCCCGCCAGCCATCCGGTGACCCCCCTCCCCTCCCCCGGCAGGAATCCAGTGACCCCTTCCTCTCCCCCACCAGCCACCCAGGGACCCCCTTGACCCCCTCCCCGCCAGCCATCCCGTGACCCCCTTCCCACCCACCAGCCACCGAGTGACCCCTTCCCCTCCCCGCCCACCACCCAGTTAACCCCCTTCCCGCCCGCCACCCAGTGACCCCCTTCCCGGCAGCCATCCAGTGACCCCCTTCCCCTCCTCCTCCGCAGCGGCCGTCCCGGGCCAGCCGCCCTCCTGCAGCGTCTGCCGCTCCGAAGCCTCCAGCCCGGAGAACCGCCTGGTCAGGTGCGAGAAGTGCAGCCATGGTGAGTGCCACGGAGGACGGAGGGGGGCAGGCGTCAATCCTTCAGGCCCCCTTTCACCCGTGCCCTCCCTGCAGTTTACCACCAGGAATGCCACCTGCCCCGCGTGCTCAGCGACGCCGCCTGGACCTGCCGGCAGTGTGTCTTTGCCGTGGCCACCAAGGTGAGCGGCGGGGCTTGTGGCCCCCAATAGCAACGGGCATCAGCACCGGCCGGCCTCAGGGTAGAGGGCAGAGACGGTGCCCTCCCCCCACGCTCAGGGGAGGGGGAAGCAGGCTCCCTCTGGGTCCCCCCTCCCTCCCTGCGATCCCCCCCCCGTCCTGAGCCCGGCCTCCCCCAGGCGCCTCCCGCTTTCTTCTCTCTTCTCCCTGCAGCGCGGGGCGCCCTGAAGAAGGGGCCCTACGCCAAGGCCATGCTGGGTATGAAACTGGTGCTGCCCTACCAGTTGAAGTCCCTCGACTGGGATGCCGAGCACCTGAGCAACCGGCAGCAGTGCTACTGCTACTGCGGGGGCCCCGGCGAGTGAGTGCGTGCCCGGCCTGGGGGGGGCGGGGCGACGGGGGGGACGACAGGACGGCTGCCCTACCTGGAAGAGGGAGGAGAAGGCCTGGTTGAAGGCCCAGCGGGGAAGGGGGAGGGTGCCTGGTCCCGGAGCCGGGAGGGGGGGGCCGCGTGGCTGAGGTCCCCGTGCCGGGCTCTGACTCCCCTCCTCCTTTCCCTCCCGCGGCCCAGGTGGAACCTCAAAATGCTGCAGTGCTGCCACTGTGGCCAGTGGTTCCACGAGGCCTGCACCCAGTGCCTGAGCAAGCCCCTCCTCTACGGGGACAGGTGAGCCCCACCCCACCCAGGAGACCGGGGGTTGGGTGGGGGGTTGGAGCAGTTGTGGGGGGAGGCGCTGCAGAGCCGGCACTGCTGACCTCTTGAACCCGGGCAGGTTCTACGTCTTTGAATGCTGCGCCTGCACTCAGGGTCCTGAGAGCGTCCGGCGCCTGGCTCTGCGTTGGTGAGTCTGGGAGGGGCGGCTGGTGGGGACGCGCTCCTCGGCCGAGGGGTGGGCGAGGGAGGGCCCCTAGGAGGAGAGGCGGGGTCTGTAACTCCAGCCCTGGCGGTTGCTCTGCTTGCGTCCGGGAGGGCCCTTGGGCGCGGGGTGTTTTTGGCCTTGTTCCAGGGGGCTTTTGGGGGTGTCTCTGTGTAGATGCTCCCCAGACGCTGCCGTCACTTACCTCCTTTGCGGGCCCAGATTTTGGGGAGTCCAGGGCCACAGGCTCTGACGACAGCTGTTCCCCTCCCCAGCCAGCGGGGGGCGCTTCTGTCAATTTCACAGTGGTGGTGGGGGTGCTGTTTGTACTGGCTTTGGGGCCGGACAGAGGCGGCCAGTTTGCGGGGGTGCCCTTTTCGACGGAGGCCCTCGAAGCCCGGCTGAGCCGGTCTCTCTGTGAGACACACTCTGGCCTCGGGAGGGAGGCCAGGCCTTGACCAGCTGAGTTTTAAGTCTGGGGGCGGGCTGAGGGCAAAGGTCATCCCAAGCCCCTCAGCTCTTTGCCGGGGGTGTGTGTGTGCCGGGGCGGCCTTGGGCTGGGAGCGCCTCTTACCCAGGTGTTGGCGCCTCTGCAGGGTGGACGTGGCCCACCTGATCCTGTATCACCTGAGCATCTGCTGCAAGAAGAAATACTTCGACTTTGAGCGCGAGATCTTGCCTTTCGCCAGCGAGAACTGGGACAGCCTCCTGCTGGGGGAGGTCAGAGGAGGGCTTGGCCGGGGGTGGGGGTGGGAGGACAAGGGGGGACCCTCGGCTTCCTGCCTGCTTTGCGTTGTGGTGGGGGCGGACACAGAGCGGGTCAGCCCAGGCGCCTGCCTCTGTTGAAGAATCTGGGGTGGCCCCTTCCTGCGGGCCTTACGTGAAGGGCAGGTGGGGGTCTGCTAGCTCCGCCAAATGAGGCCCTTTGGCCCTGAATCCCGAGGAGGAAACGGGGAGGGGCAGTGCGGAGGCAGCCGATGGCAGGCCAGGAAGGGGACTTTCGTGGCCTAAGCATGGCTGCTTCAAGCCCCCCGTTCCCGGTGACTTTTGACCCCAACGGGGTTTTATCTATGGCGCGTATCTACCCAAGGGACCTCAGCCGCAGCCTTACGGGTGTGGTTCTCCCCCCTGGCTGACCGGCTGTGTCCTTCTGGTCGGTTCCACCGAGTGTCTACTCTGGGAGGGAGGCCACCATCTTCTGGGCCCCTTGGCTAAACCGGCCCCATTTCTTTGGCCTGGCAACGGGTCCCCTTTGTGGGGTGTGGGGGGGAGGTTGGGTTCCCCGTGGCGGCTGTGCAGGGCCGCTGTTCATCGTCCTTGTCTTCCTCGGCTCCCTGCAGCTCTCCGAGACGCCCAAAGGGGAACGCTACAACCAGCTGCTGAGCGCCCTGACTAGCCACAAGGACAGGTAGGCCTCGTTGCGGGTTGCCAGGCGCAAAAAAAGCAGACCGACCTGTGCGAAAGGAGTTGTTGCGCTTGGTTGCTCTCTGCCTGTTGACAGGAATCTTCCCAGGCTAGTAAAAGCGCCCAGGAAAGGCCACAGGAGGCTCCAGCGGGGGGGGGAATGGAGCTTGTCTCTGCGGCGACTCCAGGCTGGTTCCTTGCTTGACCCCTCCCTCCCCAACAGGGCCAACTCTCCTGGGCCAGGCGAAGGTCCCGCCTCTGCCCAGCCTCCTTTCGGGGGTTTGGCCTGAGGCACAATGGGGGAGGGGTTCAGCCAGCCTGGGTTCATTGAAATTCTCTTCTGGGACTTGAGCCCCCAAATGAGCAGCTCATCAAACCGCTTTGGGCGATTGAGTCCGTTTCTGCCCCCGGCCCTGTTTGGTCCAGAGAAGGGGCGCTTCCTGGGTTTAGGGGGGTCTAAGGCTTCGGGGTCTCGTGGGAACACAGTGGGGGCTGACACGGAAAATGAGGCTCCTTTGGAAAAGGTGGTCCAGAAAGGCGGGGAGGGCCGAGGGCAGCCAGTGGTTTCCAAGCCCTCAGGTGCAAAGCCCCTCCCCCTTTAGCGCCTGGATCTACTTTATAGCGCCTGTCGCTGCCCCTGTGCGTCCCGTCAGTGTGCCGCTGGTCTTGTGTCGCCGCCGGAATGGGGGGAGGGGCTCACCCACAGCGTTTGGGGCTGCAGGAGGGAGCCGCTGTGACAGGACCCCCACTCTCTGCCCCCTCCACAGGTTCATCTCCGGGAAGGAAATCAAGAAGCGGAAGGGGCTCTTGGGCTGCACCTGCGAGTCCCGCCCCCTGCCCCCCACGTCCCCGAGGGCCCCGGGGGGCCTCCCCCCTTCTCCGAGAGCAGGTGAGAAGGAGCATTCCCAGCTGTGGGCCTGGGCAGAGGAGGAAGCTGTGTCCCCCCCCCCCCTCCGTGCTGCACAGATAAGGAGGGCCCCTTACAGCTTGCTTTCAGGGCAGGGCAGGCGTGGGTTGGGGCCGCAGCCCAGGAGGGAGAGGCGCCATCGCCCGAAGGCCCCCGGGGCAGCCTTGAGCACCACGGAGCAGCACAGCGCCAGGGAGAGGGAGCGGCTGACGAGGGCCCTCACTCAGGTAAGCGGGGGGAGGGGAGCGGAGGGACATGGGGGGGGCACCAGGGAGGAAGGGTCCGTGCTGCCCCCCCAGCTGCCCTTCAACGCTCTCCCTTCCACGCAGGAGCTGGTGCAGAGCCCGGTCAGTCCTAACCAGAGCTACGGCGGCTACGGCGGCACGTGCAGCGCCTACAACTTCCGCCGCACCGATGCCCGCTGTCAGGACAGGTGAGGCTGCGGTCAGGGGGCGCAGGGGGCAGGGCTGCTTCCCCAGGCCGTCTCTTCTCTTGATGATCCGCTCTCTCTCTCTCTCTCTCTCCCCCAACAGCGCTCCGATCCGGATGTTCGCCTCCTTCCACCCCTCGGCCAACACCGCAGGGGCCTTGAGGTGAGCCGGGGGCCCCAGAGGGGCACGGGGGGTTCCCACGGCCAGGATGGAGGATCCCAAGGGGACCCTCTGGCCTCGAGGGGCATCCGCTGGGCTGGCCTCCTGTGGTCTCCAGGCAGGGCTGAGCTTCTCCGTCGGCTGTCGGGCCGGCGGTGTGTGTGTGTGTGTGTCTTTCAGAGCAACCCCCCCCCGGGGCCCTTGGAAGCCTCTGGCCCTGCCCTGGGGCCACCCTTGCCCTCAAAGCAGGGGCGCCCCTTCCATGCAGAAGGAGCGGTGGTCTTCCCCCAGGGGTCCAAGCAGCCCTTCCTTGGCACCAGGTAGCCCCGGCACGCTGGCCGTCTCCCCCACCGGCTTCTTCCCCGAGTGGTCACAGGACCTGCACCCCCACCTGGGGTCCCCAAAGCATATGGGGTGCCCACCGCCCCTTGCTCTGCTTCCCGCCAGCCAGCCGGGCTGCCCGAGTCCTGGATGGGACGCACCCCGACGGTTGAGGTGCTCCCCTTCTCGCCCTGGCTGGGACGCCTCCGCCGAGGGGTCTCGGGGTGGGGGAGGGGGCCCCCCTGGCCCTGGGTGGTGGGAGGGGCCGGGGTTTGTGGCCTGGGACTAACCGCGGCCCCCGCCTTCCCTTGCAGCAGAAACGGTGAGGCCCCCCTTGAACCTTGCGTGGCAGCCGCCCCCACCGCCGCAGAGCAGCAGAGTCCGGAGCGCCCTGCCGCCGCCTTCCTGCCCTGCCCGACGCCTCCCCTCAAGCGCCAAGCCCCGCCCCCCGCCCCCACCGTGCCCCCCGCCCTCTGCGCCCCGGCCAGCAGCAGCTACTTTGGGGCGATGGGCCGGCTGGCGCGGGGGGAGGCCGTCCGCATCCTGGCCCGACGCATCGCCACGGACGGCAGCGTCCAGTACCTGGTGGAGTGGGACGGGCGAGGCATGTTCTAGGTCCCCTCCCCCACTTTCCACAGAAGGGAGGGTAGCCGGGAAAGGGACCCTGGCCGGAGGACCCCGCCCCGTGCCCTCCCCTTCCCCCCTCGCCCCTCCCCCTGTGGAGTGAAGCCCCGAGTTTGTTTATTTTTGTACTGTTTCTGAGTAAAGTTCTTGCAGAGAGCGTCCAGAGGGGAAGGGCAAGGCTCCTGGGGGAGGGGTGGCTGCTGCCTGCCTCCCCCGCTGCTGACTTCGTTCGAGGTGCCACTGCCCCCCCCGCGCACCCCCTCCCTTTCACAGCCAGAGGCTGAATAAAGAGCTTCAGTGAGACTCTCGACTGCCGCCGTTTCTTCCAGGGTGGGGGCCCCCAGCCGTGGGACTGCCGCTAAGGGGAGGGGAATCCCTTCTCCGGAGCCAGCCGCCCCTCCCCCCCCAAGACTCAAGGAGCCCCCACAAAGGAAATTAGAAGCCAGAGCCTGGCACTGCCCCACCCCGGGGAGGGGGGAGGCCTTTATTGTGGGCCCAGGCGGGTCAAGGGCCCCTCCTCACTCGGGGTCCACGGCCTCTTCCACCCATCGCAGGTAGGGGGGGTTCCCCTGCTGGATGGGGACGGAGATCACCTCGGCCACTTCGTAGGGGTGCACCGACCTGCAAGCCAAAGGTGAAGGGGGGGGTTGATGTAGGAAGTCAGTGTGTTGCCCCCCCACCATCATGCACTGCCAGGGGGGAGGGGGGTCTTTGTGGGGGGGATGTAGAAGGTGAGTGTTTCCCCCCCATCATGCACTGCCAGGGGGAAGGGGGGGTGTCTTTGCCTTACCGCACAAACTCTGCCAACGCCGAGACCCGGGAGCTGCGTGTTTTGATCATCTGGGGAGGGGGAGGAAAGAATAGGGGTGAGGGGACCCCCAAATCTGCAGCCGGGGACTTTGTGAAGCTGGCCGGAGGGAAAGCCTCTCCCCCTCCCACCCACCCCGTGACCCCTCCCCAATTCCTCGGCCAAACCATCCCTGCGCAGTCCTGGCCGGCTTTGGGCCCAGCGAGTGGGGGTTTCAAGCCCCCTTGGGTGGGGGAGGGAGTCGGGAGGGGTTTCAAGCCCCCTTGGGTGGGGAGGGGGTCGGAGGGGGTTTCAAGCCCCTTGGGTGGGGGAGGGGGTTCCAAGCCCCCTTGGGTGGGGAGGGGTGTTGGGGGTTTCAAGACCCTTGGGTGGGGGAGGGGGTTTCGAGCCCCCTTGGGCGGGGAGGGAGATCGGAGGGGGGCACAGATCAAGTGGGTCGCCTGGCCGGAAATCCCCCCGTCCCCCAAACTCACCAGCAGCACCTCGGCGTCCTCCTCGACGGCGCCCTTCCACCGGTAGCTGCAAGAGAGGCGGAGGGGGCAGCTGAAGGCCCGGACGCCGCGACACCCCTCCCCTCCCCTCCTTCCTCCTCCTCCGGAGACTCACATGGAGGTGACGTGGGGCAGGACGTTGACGCAGGCCGCCAGCCGCCGCTCCACCAGGGCCCTGCAGAGAGCATCCATCAGGCCCTAAAGCCCCGACAGCAGGCCCGGTGCGCCCCACCCCACCCCCACCGGCGCCCCTCCCCACCCCGGCCCCCACCTGGCGATCTCCTTGGCCACCGTCTCGTTGGGGCAGGTGACGAAGGCGGCCGAGAGGAGGCCCGCCGGAGGCGGAGGGGACTCGGCCGCCATGCGGGAGGAAGAGGAGGAGGAGGAGGCGGAGGAGAAAGCCGCCCGGAGAGCCGCGGGAGCAGCAGCGCCGCCACCTGCAAGAACGGAGGGAGGGGCGGTGGGGGAGGGAGGGTTGAGAAGAGACCCCTGGGGAGGCCCCTCCCCGCGCCCTCCCCCGCTTACCGCGCAGGCGCCCGCGAGCATCAGCAGCCGGGGAGGGAGAGGGCGCCCCCTCCTTGCAGGCGCGGGATCCCCTGGGCGGCCCAGCTCCGCCGCCTGCTTCCTGTCGCGTCCGCCGCTCGCCCCGCCCCTCCCGATGGAAGGGCGGCCCAAGTGGGGGGGCGCGGGGGGGGGGAGGGGCGCTCCGTCTGCTGCCACCGCCTGGCCGGCTTGATGGTCCGGTGCAGCAGTGGCAATAAGCCCCCCCCCTCCCCCCAGCGCTGGCTCCTCCTCCGCGGTTGGGGAGGGGAGGGTAAAGGATCCCCCTCCCCGTACACACATTACTTCTCCCCCAGGGCCCCCCCGTCGCCAGCTGCGTTTGGGGCGAGGGCTCTCCTGAATGGGACTCCCCCTCCCCAAGAGAGTCGCCCTTCCTTGGCTCCCTTGGGCCAGGGCTGGCCTGGAGGGGGCTGTCAGCTGGGGGCGGAGGGCAGGGGTTGCCCTCCTCAGTTCCAGCAGGGGGAAAGGCTCCTTTGGCTCCCTGCTGGGGCTGGGGTGGGGGGCAAGGGAGCCTCTGGCCCTGCCCTCCCTCCCAGCAGGTGGCTGGGGTCCAAACGGTGGGGGGGAGGGCTCTCCTGAATGGGAGCCCCCTCCCCAAGAGAGTCGCCCTTCCTCGGCTCCCTTGGGCCAGGGCTGGCCTGGAGGGGGCTGTCAGCTGGGGGCGGAGGGCAGGGGTTGCCCTCCTCAGTTCCAGCAAGGGGGGAAAGGCTGCTTCGGCTCCCCGCTGGGGCTGGGGTGGGGGGCAAGGGAGCCTCTGGTCCTGCCCTCCCTCCCAGCAGGTGGCTGGGGGTCCAAACAGGGTGGGGTCTTGGAGGTGCCCCCGGCGCAGGTTTAACTGTGGTTGAAAAGAAGGAAAGGTGGTTAATTCACGGGGCCGAATTAAGCCCAAGAACGGCAGGAGGTTCAAAAACGGGTCGAGATCTTGGCTAGAAGGACCTGATCTCCTGCCTTCCTCTGGCACGAGGGGTCTAAAACACACCTGGGTCCTGTAGGAGGGGTTACATATCACAGGCTTTACTATTCAATTCGGAGAAGATTAAAAGGCCACACTATTTCAAAATTCCAGTCAGGCTATCAACTACGGAAGCATTTTCATATACCCAGTAATATGTAAGAGGGAGCAAACAGTCAAACGTAGCGAAATATTGAATGAAGAGGGTGAACTTCAATCTGTGCAAGAATTAGAAGGGCAAGATATAAGGTTGAATTGCTTTTCATATGTGCAAATACATTCTAAGTATGATGAACGTTGTAAAACAGAAGGTTTCTATGATAAATTGACCAAATGAGATAACATTTGGATGGGTACTGACAAAAAGGTTGTTGAGGTAATTCCCCGTTAGGAGAATGAGTGCACTCGGGGAAACGGAGGGAGAGTGGTGAGGAATAACACACAACCAGCATACAAATACACTGAATAGTAAAATGGAGGTTTTACTTCCTGTCAACGGGTAAACAAAGTCCAACAAACAGTCCGAATCATACACGGTTAAAGGAGTTAGTATCAGTCCAGGGATAATGCAGAAACGAAGTCAAGTACCATAAACAGAGTTCAGTAAACAGAGTTTGCTAACAGTTGCAAAATTCACAGCAATCCGAGTAGAAGGACGATCAGGCAATACGGCAAAATAGGAAATGCAAGGAGAGAACAAACCAGGTTTCTGACTCCATCTTATGGCCGTGACAGCATTCTCTTAGAGATACAGTATTAAATTACTATCCTGATTTATATACACTGCTCAACAAAATAAATAAATAATAAATAAATAAATAATAAATCATTTTTATTGAGTATTTCACCAGAAACCTTCAGTAGAGAACTGAAATATTTGATTGTAAATGTATTAACAGCGACTAGAATTGTATTTGCTCAAAATTGGAAAAATGAGAAAATTCTAATACAGGGGGAAGTTATCAAGAAAAAAATAGAATGTGCAGAAATGAGTAAATTGACATTTGAAATTAGAGAGCAAGAAGATAAACAATATTACAAGATATGGGATTTATGTTATCAATGGTTAGAAAAAAAACATGGAAATAAAATAGTTTAGAAGATTTTACAATATAAGTATAAATAGAACTGTAGAGAATATAACCTAAGGATACATTATTATTGGATGGGTTTATGATGATGTAATGAATGTTATAATGTAAATTAAATTTAAATTAATAACTCGCATAAAATGATGGAAAAATAGTAACAGTCAAATGATTAATAATAATAATAGTAATAATAATAATATGCATTAGATTGATAATATGAGAATTTAACATGAAGTCTATGGAGACGAAGACAAAAGATTTGTACCAACCAACACACTGTAACGGAAAGATGGTTTTATGTTTTATGTTTTTTTTGTGTATGTTTGTTTAAAAAATTTTTTTTTTTAAAGTATCAAGATCTGAAAATTGAAACGGAAAGGTTGGGGCAGTTGCCAAAATAATCTTGGACATCACTTCAAAAATCTGCCCATTGAGAAAACTTCCACCTTACAAAAAGCCACACGCTCTGCACATTGACTCCACAGATACGTTACCGATGAAAGAGGGATATATGCGAAGCTGCGGGGTTGACCTGCGGGGTCCTTGTTGCTCTCTGAGTTTGGTGGTTTGCTTGCAGGAGTTTCGCTACCAAACTGGGTAATTAGAAGCCCTGATGATGTTACCTAGTTTGGTAATGAAACGTCTGCAAGAAAACCACCAAACTCAGAGAGTACCCAGGAGCTGTCTGGGGAATTCCGGGAGCTGGAAGTCCACACGTCTTAAAATGGCCAAGTTTGGAGAGCCCCGCTTTAGGACCTCCTAGGTTCTTAGGAAGACGACCTGTCTCATCACCAACTCCAGCTGAAAAACTGGGACTCCACACTGTTGGGAACAGATATCCATTATTATTAAAAATAGCAACTTTGAAATTGCTCACTGCTCGGGTAGCTAATGCAGTCCAACAGCCTCTACTGATAATGCTCAAATTATGACCAATTGCTTAGCAACCGGTTGAAGCTCTGGTGGACCTACCTCGAAAGGGGGTACTTACAACCCAGATTAGAAATTCTACTGGCGACAGCTCAGCAACCGGGCTGCATTTGCATATAATATTTGCATATAATTGTGTAGCCATGTGACTCCATTTTACAACAGGTTTGTCAAAAACAGGCACTGACTTCCAGTTTCCTGCGAAACCAGTTCATAACGAACCGTAAGTTCACCTAAGCACCACAGCGGTGGATTCACCACCATGGCAAGCGCCTAACAACAGCCACAGAAAAGTCATAAAATCAGGATGGCGGTGGTCATGTGACCGACCCACTTTATGACTGTCATGAGTTACGCAATGATGGGCAGGCTCCCTTACAGTCATGACTTGAGGACAAGCTGTAGTTGAAAACAAGCTCTTTCTACCTGAGCATCAAAGACGTTACCCAAACACCAGAAGAACAAAAGATGATAGAAGGATGTTGAGACTCTAGAAAGAGCGCAGAGAAGAGCAACTAGGATGACTGAAGGTCTGGAGGCAAAAACGTAGATTGCAGGAATTGGGTACGTCTAGTCTAGTGAAAAGAAGGAATACATGATGGCAGCATATCAGGATTTGAGGGGCGGCCCCCAAAAAAGAGGGGGGAGGCACCAGAAGGCAAGTTGAGAAGCAAATGGATGGGAATGAATCAAGGAGAGATCCAGCTTGGGACCAGGAGAAACTTCCTGACAGGGAGGACATTTAACCAGTGGAACAGCCTGCCACCAGAATATAGAATAGAATAGAATAGAACAGAGGGTAGGATAGAATATGGAATAAGAATAGAATAGAATAGAATAAGAACAGAATAGAATAGAATATAGGATAGATAGGATAGGAATATGGAATAAGAATAGAATACAGAATAGAATATAGAATAAGAATACAATAGAATACGAATATAGAATAGAATAGTATAGAATATGGAATAAGAGTAGAATAGAATAGAATAGAATAGAATAGAATAGAATACAAATATAGAATAGAATATAGGATAGATAGGATAGGATAGGAATATGGAATAAGAATAGAATACAGAATAGAATATAGAATAAGAATACAATAGAATACGAATATAGAATAGAATAGTATAGAATATGGAATAAGAATAGAATAGGAATAGGAATTAGAATAGAACAGAATAGAATGTAGGCTAGATAGGATAGGAATATGCAATAAGAATAGAATAAAAAATAGAATTGAATATAGGATATAAAATATAGAATATGGAGTAAGAATAGAATAGGAACAGGAATAGGAATTAGAATAGTATAGAGAATAGAATATAGGCTAGATAGGATAGGAATATGGAATAAGAATAGAATAGAAAATAGAATAGAATATAGGATAGGATATAGAATATGGAGTAAGAATAGAATAGAATAGGAATAGAAATCTTTTATTGGCCAAGTATGGTTGGACACACAAGGGATTTGTCTTTGGTGCAAAGGCTCTCAGTGTGCATAAGAAGAAAAGCTCCATTCGTCAAGAGTCCAGAGCCATCGGGTCCAACACTGAATAATTGTAGTCTTGGGGTACTAATAAGCCATCGAATCCTGCTAGGGAACGGTCCACAAAAGAAGTTGCGGCTGCTCCATCACTGGAGGTTTTCAAGAAGAGGCTGGACAGCAATTTAGCGGAAATGATGCAAGGCTTCCTGCTTGAGCAGGGCCTCCATTGAGAAATGATACATATATTTATATAATTATATGAATTATACATTTATATTTATACATACCTATTGCTATGATTGGTTGCTGTGGTGTAAAGGGAGTTTCCTTCCCCCCGCCTTTCTTCTCCTGTGTGTTCCGTATGCCGCCAGGTTTACCTCATGATATTCTTCTGCTCCTGACTATCTCATGTTTTTCCTTTCTGGTTGATGCTGAATGTTAAATATATGAGGGGTGGGTGGGTGGGTGGGTGGGTGTGTGTGTGTGTGTGTGTGTGTGTGTGTGTGTGTGTGTGTGTCTGCGCGCGCACACATCATGAGGTAAACCAAGCAGCGTACCGAAGAAAAAAGGCGGGAAAACAGGGAAACTCCCCCTTTACACCACAGCTACCAATCATAGCGTAGATTGCCTCAGGCAAGAGCCAGCCGTCCTCCCCAACTGCTGCTGTGCGTTCTGGTCCATTGTACCCTTTACTGTTCCAGCTACTAAATTGAGTGTCTTCAACGACCCCCAAGTTCCCTTCCAACTTGTTATTCTATTATTCTGTTAAGATGATTCTGGAAAACTGTAAGAGAAGGAAGACCAACTTGGACTGATGACAGGAGGCATTTCGACTCCCTGCCACCTGACTGGATAATGAAGTGACTAGAAAGAACAGGAGTCGCTAGAAACATCAGAAGCTTTGTGCAAAAATCAACGTTGCAACAATGGAAGAGACGGTTGATGGTCCAGGGTGAGAGACTGGGAGAAGTTTAGCACCAAGAGAGGAATATTTCAAGGAGATTCTCTTATCACCACTACTTTTTGTCATTGCACTGATTCCTCTGTCAACCATACGGAATAACTCAGGCCATGGGGCGAGCCGCCTGTCCCGGGGCCGACCGAGGAGCGGCGGCGATCGGGGCCGCGCCTTCGCCCGCCTGCCTGCCGTGCTCCAGCGGTGGCGGCGCAGCTGGGGTTGCGGAGGCTCGGGACGGCCGGAGCTTCGGCTGCCCACGGAGGAGGAAGAGGAGGAGCAGCCGGAGCCCGCGGGAGGGTCGCCGGCCCCCGCGCATCCCCCCCACAACCACCACCGCCTCTTGTCCCGCTTTGCCCGCCGCACCCTCAGCGCCAGAGATGGGGGGGGGGGGCAACAGGGCCGTCTCCTTCTCCCCAGTCCGTACAAGAACATGGCGGCGCGGGACCTCCGCTTCCGGTCCTGCGCAGTGGGCGCGGAGGGAGAAGGCCGCCCAGGCGAGGCGAGCGGAATCGAAACCGAAACTGAAAGCCGCCATCTTGGAGGGAGCGGTCGCCGCCGCGGTCGCCGCCGCGGTCGCCCCCCACCCCCGACGAGGCCGGCCGGGGGCTGTGCGGCGCCTCCCCTCCCCGACGGCCATGAGTTCCCCGCCCAACGCCTCCAACGACGACCCCATCACGACGACGACGACACCGGCCCGTCCCCGCCGGCCATGACTTCCCCGCCGGACGCCTCCGACGACGACTGCATCATCGTCCTGGACGATGAGGACGACGACCCGTCCCCGGCCGCCGCCGACGCCGCCCCCCTCCGCCAGCGCTCCCGCGGGCCCGATGCCCCTCCGACGCCGCCACCGCCGCTGAACAGCAGCGCTGGGGAGAAGGGGCTCCGCGCCGAGAATGAGCGGCTCTTCCAGGAGGTGAGCGGGGGCAGGGGGGGGTCGGTGGGTGGGGAGGCCCCGGGAACCGACGGGGCTCCGAGAGGGAGAGGAAAGCCGGGAAAGTCCACGCGTCAGCCTCTAAGGGGACCCCAAGGGTCATCCATCCCACCTTCCTGCAGGACCCTCCTGTACCCCCCACACTCTCCTCTCCATTTCCCAGAATGCCCTGAGTCAGCCGGATCCCCCCAGGCGGCAGCGTTTGTCCAGATGGGAGTCAACCCCCCCCCCTCCACCATTCAATTTTATATACACTGCTCAAAACAATAAAGGGGACATTTAAACAACACAATGGAACTCCAAGTCAATCCCATTTCTGTGAAATCAAACTGTCCACTTAGGTAGCAACACTGATGGACAATCCATTTCACATGCTGTTGTGCAAATGGAATAGACAACAGGTGGAAAGCAGAGGAGGTTAGCAAGACATCCCCAAGAAAGGAGCGGTTCTGCGGGTGGTGACCACAGACCATGTCTGCACAAAACCATGTGGGCCGCTGCATTTTGCACCATCTGGAGCTTCCAGATGTTCTGCAAGGGCAGCCCCATGTAGAGCATATTGCAATAGTCAAGACGGGAAGTGACTAAGGCGGCGGTGGCTAACCTTTTGGGGTTCCTGTGCCAAAAATTGTGCGCATGCTTGCAGGCTTGCGCACCAGCACTCAGAAGGCAATGCACGCCCCCCCACGCCCCCTATGCCTGCGTGTGCAATCTCCACCCATCCCTGCCACCCCCTTACCTGCACTGTGAAGGAAGGCTTCTGCAGGCTTACCAGGCCGAAAATGAGGCAGTTTCATCACTTCTGGTATTTCCAGAAAAACAGGAAGTAATGGAACGGGCCTACTTCTTGCCCTGAAAAGCCTGCAGAAGCCTTCCTGAAGCCTCCGGGAGGCCAAAAAAAGGCCTTAAACCAGCCAAAAATCAGCTGTGAGGCGCACACATGCGCAGTGAGGTAAGTTCACCTGCAGCTCGCTTGCCAGAACAAATGGCTCTGCGTGCCACAGGTTCGCCCATCGTGGGACTAGGGCATGAGTGACTGTCAGTAGGGACTGTTGGTCCAGGAAAGGGCGCAAGTGGTGCACAACCTGCAATTGTGCAAACGCCCTCCTGGCCATGACTGCTCTTTAAGCAGGAGTCGTGAGTCCAGGAAAGCCCCTAGATTATTCACAGGGTCCCTTTGGGGTTGTGCCACCCCATCCAAGACTAAAGGTGGTAATTCTCCCTCAACCAACGAACCCCAGACCCAGAGCCACTCAGTCTTGCTAGGGTTTAGTTTCGACCTGTTGCTCCCCACCCAGCCCCTAACATCCTCCAGGCACTGCGAGAGGGAGGACACAGCGACTCTTAACTCACCACGGGCCAAGACATACAGCTGAGTATTATCAGCTGGATGATCTCACCCAGCGGCTTCATGTAAATGTTGAACAGGAGCGGAGAGAGTACCATTCCCTGCGGACCCCGTAAAGCAGCGGTCAAGGGTTGGATCTCTGCCCCCTTATCAACTCTGACTGAGAGCGGCCACAGAGGAAGGAAGTGAACCAGAATAGCACAAGGCCTCCCACTCCCATCCCCTGAAGTCCCCCCAGGAGAAGCCCATGGTCAATGGTACCAAAAGCCGCCAAGACATCAAGTAGAGCAAGGATGGATGCACTACCCCTATCCCACTCCCGCCAGAGATCCCCCAAAAGTGCGACCCATGCCGTTTCTGTCCTCCTGCAGGACAGAAATCTCACGCAGGAGCCAGCCCTCTCCAACCAATCAAGTGTCCCTGTGCCCATTGCATGCTTTGCTCTTCCAGCTACTCCGCTTAGTATCCTGACCAACTGGGCTCCTGTGAAGGCTTCTCCGCCTGGGCCTTAGGGACTACGGGGCCCGTCCCATAGACTTCTGGGGCAGAGGAGGGTATCACCTCCAAGCCCAGCTCCCGTCTTCTTCCTGGCAGGAAGCCACGGAGAAAGCGAGGCCCGCCTGAGCCACGCCTTGAGCCCTGCCTCTCCTGCCTCTTTCCCTCTGCAGTTCGTGGCCTTCTGCTCCAGGCACACCAAGGATGACCCTGAGTTCATCTCCTACCTCTCTGGCTGCCACCAGAGGACCAGTCCGGAGTACTTGGCTTCTGTGGAGTTTCACAATGTCCTGAGCCGCTGTCTGACGCAGGTGCAAGGCAGGAGTGGAAAAATCTATGTCTGCATTAATGAATTCTGCACCGCTTTCCGGGCCCATTCGCAGAGGAGAAGAGCCGTAACCCCCGGCCCCGCAAACACCCAGGATGCCCCGGCTGCCCTCGCCTCCCAGACGCCCTCTGAGCCCGCCAAGCCCTGCGTGGGCTCCAAGCAGCAGATCCGCTACCTGGAGAACCTGCTGCGGGTTTACGCCAACGAGATCCGGCAGCTGCAGGAGCAGGAGCTGGACTTCGAGGAGCTGGACAGCCAGCTTTCGGCCTACCTGCAGGAGAGCCTCCTCATGGGCCGGCTGATGCACGTCTTCAAGCGCCTCTGCCAGCTGAGGGACTGCAGCAGCCTGACCGGCCGCGTCATAGAGCAGCGCATCTCCTACTGCGGGACCCGCTACCCGGAGGTCAACCTGTGCATAGAGGAGCTGATCAACCAGCCGGAGGCCTTCCCAGACTTTGCCGACATCCTCAAGGTGGTGCAGGAGGCCAGCGACCGTCACAGCCTGGGGCTGCCCAAGGACCAGATGGAGGCCATGGCAGCCGATGCCTTCCGGGATGTGAACGCCCAGCTGCAGGAGCAACGTCGCCTCGACCTGGTCTACAACTTCGGCAGCCACCCCACCGACCAGTATCAGACTAGTGAGTGCTGCAGGGAACTCTTGGCGGTGCCTGGTTCCACCCGGGGCAGGGGCTGCCTTGGAAGAGCCCCCAGGGCCTCAACCCAAGGAGTCCCGCTTTGGTGCCCGCTGTGCCCCTTCTGGTCTTGCTCAGGGCAGTCCTTGGGGCCACCAGCTGGGGGCGCAAAGGAGCCCCCCCGGCTGTTCTCGTCCTTCCTACTCCCTTTGTCGGGAAGGAAGGGCCCGCCTGCCCTGCCGAGAGGAGGGCTGGGTCAGAGGGCTGGATGAGCAGCTCAGACCCTCTCAGGTTACAGCAAGTGGAGCAGGGCTGCCTGTCCTCGGCTGGTAGCTCCAGGCAGGGACCCCCACAGTCCCTGCCCCATAGAGCTTGGCCCAGTTAAACCCACATACCCCCCTCTCCTTGTCCTTGACGCGGGAGGGGGGGCACGTTTCCCTTCTCTCCGCACGGCCGCTTTGCTGGGCAGATTCTTGGACCGAGCAGCCAGGCGGACTAGGGAGACTCCGGCAACTGTTGTCCCCCAGGAGGTAAGGGGGGGCCAGGGAGGGACACCATGGAGCTGCGCTTCATCCTCTGGGAGCTCCTGGCGTGGATCCCCGGTGGGGCCTTTGAGGCCGTTTAGAATTGGGGAGGGGGGTAACCAGCTCTGTCCCCCCAAAAGCACTCTGGCTATGGGGTGGCTGGGCTGAAGCTGGGATGAACACCTGGGGGGGAAGGTTTGGGCAGGAGCCCATCAGGGGAGGGAGGGCAGCCCACGCCTGCTTTCCTCTGGCGAGGGCGGCTGAAAGTTCCTTGGGCACAGCCCCTCCTCGAAGGCTAGAGGGGATATCCCCAGTTTCCCAAGAGGGCCCCTCCCCCGTCCATGGAGTGGAGGCCATTGGCCTGGGGCAGGCAGGCGGACCCCCTGTCAGCTCGTGCCTGTCTCCTGCCCGGCAGATACTGACCCAGCTATGGGGGGTGTGGAGCTAGCCCAGCACCTGCAATGCAACCAGGCGCTGGATGTACAGCGCCTGGAGGAGGTGATCACCCAGTTTGCTCAACTACAGGTCAAGAGCGAGGAGGAGCAGCAGGGGGGGAGGCCCCCCAGGTAGGACAGCAGAGGCCCCCAGCCCAGCAGGGCCGGGGAGGGGGGGTCAGCCTCCCCGGAGGAGTCCGTCTCGGGAACAGCCGCCAGAGAGGTAAGGGGAGGCCCAGGGGCCAGGGAGCAGCCCCTGGGGGGGGCTGGAGGGCAGGGGGGCTTCCAGGCAGCTCGGCGGGGGGATTGTGGGGTGGGCGGGGCAGACATGATATTCTTCCGATTAAAATTGGAATTCTGATTTTTGGAGGAATCGCCCCCCTCTTCCCCTCCCCTCAGAGGCCCCCTGAGTCAGGAGTTGCTACCGCTGGCATGGCTCCGTGCGGCTCCAGTCCCGCGTTGCCTTGGGAAGGGAAAAGCAAAAAGAACCGCGGCGGCGCTTTGCAACGGCAGCAGCGGCACCGGACGCTCGGGCAGCGGCTCCCGGTTTTACTTTTCCCTTCCTGAGGCAACGCGGGACTGGAGTGTGCAGAGCCACGCCGGCGGTTACAACTCCTGACCGCCCCAGTCGGACACCTGAGCGGAGCCCGGGCGGTGTGGGTGGAGGCCACTGAGCGGCAGGAAGGGGCTCTTTGGGCTGAACCTGCGAGTCCCGCCCCCTGCCCCCCACGCCCCTGGGCCCCCACGCCCTTCTCCAAGAACAGGTGAGGAGTTTCCCCAGCTGTGGGCCTGGGCAGAGGAGGAAGCTGTGTCCCCCCCGCCCCCCCTTCCGTGCTGCACAGATAAGGAGGGCCCCTTACAGCTTGCTTTCAGGGCAGGGCAGGCGTGGGTTGGGGCCGCAGCCCAGGAGGGAGAGGCGTCATCGCCCGAAGGCCCCCGGGGCAGCCTTGAACACCACGGAGCAGCACAGCGCCAGGAAGAGGAAGCGGCTAACAAGGGCCCTCACTCAGGTAAGCAGGGGAGGGAGCAGAGGGACATGGAGGGAGGGCCACCAGGGAGGAGGGGCCTGTGCTGCCCCCCCCCCAGCTGCCCTTCAACGCTCTCCCTTCCGCACAGGAGCTGGTGCAGAGCCCGGTCAGTCCTAACCAGAGCTACGGCGGCACCTGCAGCACGTACAATTTAAGCTGCACCGATGCCCGCTGCCAGGACAGGTGAGGCTGTGGACAGGGGGCGCAGGGGGCATGGCTGCTTCCCCAGGCCGGCTCCTCTCTTGATGGTCCGCTCTCTCTCTTCCCCCCAGCGCTCCGATCCGGATGTTCGCCTCCTTCCACCCCTTGGCCAACACCACAGGGGCCTTGAGGTGAGCCGGGGGGCCCAGAGGGGCGTGGGGATACCCACGGCCTCCCCCCAGGGCCAGGATGGAGGATCCCAAGGGGGCCCTCTGGCCTCGAGGGGCATCCGCTGGGCCTGCTTCCTGTGGCTGGGGCCTCCAGGCAGGGCTGAGGTTCTCCGTTGGCTGTTGGGCCCCTGTTGCCGTGGCAGGACGGGGCCTGGCAGGGCGCCTCCCCAAGGGCTGGGGTCAACGGGCATCACAGGGCAAAGGCAGCAGCTCAGGCTGGGCAGGAACCTTGATGGACCGGGGGTGTGTGGGGGGGGTCTCAAAGCAGGGGTGCCCCTTTCGATGCAGAAGGAGCGGTGGTCTTCCCCCAGGGGTGCAAGCAGCCCTTCCTTGGCACCAGGTAGCCCCGGCACGCTGGCCGTCTCACCCACCGGCTTTTTCCCCGAGTGGTCACAGGACCTGCACCCCCACCTGGGGTCCCCAAAGCAGCTGGGGTGCCCACCGCCCCTTGCTCTGCTTCCCGCCATGCCACCACGCAGGGCACCGAAGCTGCCCCAGCTGGGCTGCCCGAGTTCTCGATGGGACACACCCCGACGGCTGAGGTGCTCCCCTTCTCGCCCTGGCTGGGACGCCTCCGCCGAGGGGTCTCGGGGGGAGGCCCCCCCCGGCCCTGGGTGATGGGAGGGGCCGGGGTTTGTGGCCTGGGACTAACCGCTCCCCCTTCCCTTGCAGCGGAAACGTTGGGGCTCCCCTTGAACCTTGCGTGGCAGCTGCCCCCAGCGCCGCAGAGCAGCAGAGTCCGGAGCGCCCTGCCCCCGCCTTCTTACCCTGCCCAACGCCTCCCCTCAAGCGCCAAGCCCCGCCCCCTGTCCCCTGCCGTGCCCCCTGCCCTCTGCACCCCGGCCAGCAGCAGCTACTTTGGGGCGATGGGCCGACCTGCACGGAGGGAGGCTGTCCGCATCCTGGCCCGGTGCATCACCATGGACGGCAGCGTCCAGTACCTGGTGGAGTGGGACGGGTGAGGCATGTTCCAGGTCCCCCACGGAGCCACAAGCGCCGCTCCCCCACCTTCCACAGAAGGGAGGGGAGCCGGGAAAGGGACCCTGGGCGGAGGACCCCTCCCCCTGTGGAGTGAAGCCCGAGTTTATTTTTGTACTGTTTCTGAGTGAAGTTCTTATGGAGAGTGTCCGGAGGGGTGTGGCACGGCTCCTGGGGGGGGGCTGCCTGTCTCCCCCCACTGCTGACTTTGAGGTGCCATTGCCCCCCCACGCGCCCCCTCCCTTTCACAGCCAGAGGCTGAATAAAGAGCTTCAGTGAGACTCTTGACTGCCGCTGTTTCTTCCAGGGTGGGGGCCCCAGCCGTGGGACTGCCGCTAAGGGGAGGGGAATCCCTTCTCCAGAGCCAGCCGCCCCTCCCCCAAGACTCAAGGAGCCCCCAAAGGCAAATGGAAGCCAGAGCCTGGCACTGCCCCGCCCGGGCGGGGGACTTTTATTGTGGGCCCAGGCGGGTCAAGGGCCCGTCACTCGGGGTCCACGGCCTCTTCCACCCATCGGAAATAGGGGGTTCCCTTGCTGGATGGGGACGGAGATCACCTCGGCCAATTCGTAGGGGTGTACCGACCTGCAAGCCAAATGGGGGGTTGATGTAGGAAGTCACTGTGTTGCCCCCCCATTATGCACTGCCAGGGGGGAGGGGGGGTCTTTGCGGGGGGTGTAGAAAGTGTTGCCTCCCCATCATGCACTACCGGGGGGTCTTTGTGGGGTGGGCGATGTAGAAAGTGAGTGTTGCCCCCCATCATGCACTGCCAGGGGCGGGGAGAGGGGGTCTTTGCCTTACCAGACAAACTCTGCCAATGCCGAGACCCGGGAGCTCCGTGTTTTGATCATCTGGGGAGGGGGGGAGGAAAGAGTACGGGTGAGGGGGGGTCCCAAATATGCAGCCGGGGCTCTGTGAAGCTGATCAGAGGGGAAAGTCTCTCCCCCTTTCCCCCGTGACCCCTCCCCAATTCCTCAGCCAAACCAAACCATCCCTGCGCAGCCTGGCCCGCTTTGGGCCCAGCGAGTGGGGGTTTCAAGCCCCCTTGGGTGGGGGAAGGGGGGCAGAGATCAACTGGATTGCCTGGCCGCCCCTTCCCCAAACTCACCAGCAGCACCTCAGCGTCCTCCTCGACGGCGCCTTTCCACCGGTAGCTGCAAGAGAGGCGGAGGGGGCAGCTGAAGGCCGGTTGCCTGGCTTGATGGTCCGGTGCAGCACTGGCAATAAGTCCCCCCCCAGCGCTGGCTCCTGCTCTGCGGTTGGGGAGGGGGGCAAAGGACACCCCCCCCCCGCATACACATTGCTCCCTTCCCCCCCAAGGGCCCCCCTGCCGCCAGCCGCATTTGTGGGGAGAGCTCTCCTGAATGGGACCCCCTCCCCAAGAGAGTCGCCCTTCCTCGGCTCCCTTGGGCAAGGAAATAGAAACTTAAGAGTAGGAATTTATACTCCCCACCACCACTCCTCATTTTTACAACACAAGAATGTAACACCTCCAGCTCTCTTCCCAGATGCAACCCCTCCTCTCGTTACTTATGGCCGCCGAAAGATGCAAAGCAGTAGAAAAGATCTTGAAGGCTGACATTCGGCCCTCCTAGAAAAAAGACGTTAGTCCTGTAAGAGAGAACAACACAAAAACATTGGTTAACAATCATATATATTTCTAGGGTTTATCAGGATACTTTGTGTGAAAGTCTTTGATCAGCTTAGGGGCTCTAACATCCTTCTCATTAACCTACTCAGCTTGGGAAGACGGGAAATGTTTCCAAGCTACGAGGTATTGGAACCGACCCCTCCATTTACGAGAGTCCAAAATCTCTTCAAAGTGTTGTTCACCCTCAACCAGCAAATAGGAGGATCAGTCTGGGTTGGTCTCAAAACAGAAGTGTGTTCAGGTTTCAACAAACTAACATGGAAGACTGGGTGAATTCATCGAAGAGTTTTTGGTAGTGTCAATTGGACCGTCACAGGATTTACAATTCGTTCAATTGTGAAAGGACCTACATACTTAGGACCAAGTTTCTTCAACTTTTGAGTGGTTTGTAAGTATCTGGTGGACAGGAAAACTTTGTCTCCCACTTGATAGGACTTTTGTGGCCCTCTTTTTATCTGCAAATTACTTATGGGACTGATGGGCGTCATCCAATGCTTTGTGAGCAACTGGCCAGTTAAGCTGGAGTTGAGATATCCATTCGTCTAGCGACTGGATGTTAGGTTTTTCACGAGGAAGCTCAGGTATGGGCACAAACTCTTGTTCTGACGCCACTTTAAAGGGGGTGAACCCGGTACTATTATGAACAGAATTGTTGTATGCCACTTCAGCAAACAGCAATAAGTCAACCCAATTATCCTGTTGATAATTTATGTAACATCTGAGGTATTGTTCTAGCATAGCATTAGTCTCTCACAGGCCCCATTGGTTTGGGGATGGTGGGCAGAGCTTAAGCCCTGGGCGGAACCAATCAACTTCAGGAACTCCTTCCAAAAGTTTGAGGTAAATTGAACCCCTCGGTCAGAAATTATATGTTCAGGGACACCATGCAGCCTATAAACGTGCAGTATGAACAGTTTAGCCAACGATCTTGCGGAAGGAATCTTAGAGCAAGGTATGAAATGCACTTGTTTGGAAAACGAATCCGTTACTACCCAAATAACCTCTCGGGTAACTCTACTATAAAGTCCATAGAGATTTCCTTCCAAGGAGCTGTTGGCCTGGCCACATTTTGTAACAGACCTGCTGGCTTACCAGGAGGCCTTTTTGCTGAAGCGCAGACTGAGCAGCTAGACACATAAGTTTCAATGTCTTTCTTCAACGCAGGCCACCAGAATTGTCGCTTAATGAGGTGTAAGGTTTTCACGAATCCAAAATGACCAGCCGCTTTGGAGTCATGGGCCTGTTGCAATACTTGGTTTCTCAATGTCTCTGGTACATACAGTTTCGCTCCCATCCAGGCCAAGCCATCTCTAACTGTACAGTTATTCGAATTCGCCAGGAACCACTCATCCAGTTTCAGGGCTTCTTTAATTGTGCTGTCAAATCACCCAACAAATCTGCCTCTTGCTTCTTCTTTTGCGCTCTAGTGACCACCGGGGCGGCTAGCTGTTTGGTAGAAACAATTGGCCGTATCACTTCCTGACGAACACTATTGTATTGAGGCAGTCTAGACAAAGCATCCGCCATAAAATTCCTCCCCCACCCCCCGGAATGTACTTTAGTGAAAAATTAAACCGTTTAAAATACTGGGCTCACCGAACTTGCTTAGGAGACAGTTTCCAAGGCGTTTTTAAGGTCTCCAAATTCTTACGGTCAGTCCATATCTCAAATGGGTGTTTCGCTCCTTCCAAGAAATGTCTTCATGTCAGTAGAGACCAGCGAACTGCAAAAGCTTTCTTTTCCCAGACAGCCCACCTTTTTTCAGTTTCAGTCAGTTTACGGGAGGTTCTCGTTGATTTGAAGTAATACCGCTCCAACGGCCACATCACTTGCATCGGCTTGGATTATGAAAGGGGCATCTATGTCCGGGTGTTTTTGCACTGGTTCTGCAGTGAACAGTCACTTCAGTTTCTCAAAGGCAGCTTGGCATTCCATGGACCACTCCAGCGGCTTACTCGGCTTTGATTTCACCTCCCCTTTAGTTTTTAAGAGATTGGTGATAAGCATTGCTATCTTAGCAAAAGACGGGATGAATTGCCGGTAAAAGTTGGCAAAGCCCAAGAAGCTTTGAAGTTGTTTTCGGGTACGTGGTGGGGCCCACTCCAACACAGCTCGCACCTTCCCTGGATCCATCTCGATACCCTTGTGTGAAATGCGATACCCCAAATAGTCCATTTTCTCTTGATGGAATTCACATTTGGACAGTTTAGCATACAGTTTAGCAGCTCGCAGTTTCTGTAGTACGGAACGCACCAGTTTCACATGTTCATCCCAAGTTTCCGTGTAAATAAGGATGTCATCAAGGTAAACCAAGACCCCCTTGTATAAATGTTCATGTAATACCTGATTGATCATCTGCATAAATACGGCTGGAGCCCCCTGTAGTCCAAATGGGAGAACATTAAACTGAAAACAACCCATCGGGCAGTTAAAAGCGGTTTTCCACTCATCTTCCACTCATCTAGTACGCTTCTCTCAAGTCCAACTTTGTGAAAATTTTCCCTTTCACCAGGTGGGCTAGCATGTCCTTCATCAGGGGGAGGGGGTATACGTTTTCCACGGAAATTGCGTTCAGGTTTCTATAGTCAACCACCAGACATGTGAAGTCATCTTTCTTTTCACGGAACAGCACTGGGGCAGCTACCCGAGGTCTAGCGGGTTGGATGAAACCACGTTTCAAATTTTTATCGATAAACGATCTCAACTCTTCCAATTCCCGTGGTGTCATCGAATATAATTTCGGTTTCGGGAGCATTACCCCAGGCAGAATTTCAATACTACAGTCCATTGACCAATGAGGGGGAAGCTCATCTGAAGCTTTTTCACTAAACACTTCCTTTAAGTCCCAATATTCTTTCAGGATTTTTTCCTCCCCCTCCAAATCCTCGGTACCCGTGGAGGCTAGCTCAACCGGATTCTGAAGGTTCTGCTGGGATTGCCCCTCCCCTTCCGGTCGCTGATTGGTGTGTATGCGCAGCAACCCCTTCCTCCAGTTCACATGGGGATTCCATTTGCGGAGCCAGGGCAGTCCTAGTATTGGCGGTTGCTCCATGCCAGGGGCCAAAATAAAACGCAAAGTCTCTTTATGCTCCCCCATGGTCATCTCTAGGGGTTCCGTTATGAAGCGTGCAGGGCAACCCCCCGCCACTGATCCATTCAATTGGCAAAAGGCTATGGGCATTTCTAAAATTCTCAGTCTGATGCCCATCTCCTCAACTACTTTCATGTTGATTACACATCTTGTGCACCCAGAGTCTAGCAAGGCTAACATCTTCCCTTCGGTCCCTGAAGTGGGTGCCCTTAATTTTACTGGAATGGTCATGGGGCCCTTGTTTGGACTTACCAGGAAGTCGTCTTCCAAATCGGATTCACTCTCTTCAAAGAAGGTTGGAGGTCCCGGCTCCTCTCCCGCCGGAGGGGTGACCTCTACAACCTCCCCCATCTTTAGCACAGTTTCGTGAGGCTTGGTTGGGGGGTTTTCAGGCTTCCTCCCTGCCCTCTGCACCCCCTTTGGATCCAGCTTGACCCTGCAGTCTGCAGTCCGGTGGCCCTCCTTCCCACATCGAAAACAGGCAGTGGATTTGGGTCTTGTCATCACCCCTCCCTTGGGAGGCTTGAGGGCCTCTTGGAAGCATGGGGGGGACAGCTTACTCCATCTAGAGCTCCCCCTGTGTCTGCTTCCGGTCAGGTCTATCTCCACTTCCTCTGCCAGCAGGTACCACAATTGCAAATCATTGGGATCCCTTCTGGAGATACACATCTGGTATACGTCTTCATTTAGACCATCTTTGTAGGCTTCTATCAGGGCTCCCTGGGACCAGCCTTGGATATGGCACACCAGCTGTCTAAACTCTTAGGTGTAGTCAGCTACTGACCTCCTTCCTTGATTTATGGTTTTCATCTTGATCCTGGCCTTTCTCTCCACCAGTGGGTCCTCAAATCTTGCTCGCAACGCAGTCATGAATACGTTGTAATTCCGCAGTTGGGGGGAATTATCATTATGCAAAGTCACCATCCATTCTGCCGCTATTCCCTCCAGGGCCCTGGTGACACATCTCACTTTGGCTGCTTCAGAGGTGAACTCTCCCCCATATTCCTCTGTTCTGTCTCACCTGGATCCACAGGTGAGAGCCCAAAGTTCCAAAGTACAAATGCTCAAACAGACAGTCTCAGACACGGCAGAGTTAACTGCTTCTGTTTACGCAGTCCTTGGCAGTCTTCCTGGAATCTGTCTGGCAAGTCCAAACTAACCATAAATCAAGATGCTGCAGACGAGTGTATCAGACGTAATACCAACCGAAATGACACCTTGCTTTGAACGGGGATTCAGAGCTAGCACACTTCCTTATATTCCCTAAGGGGCCTGTCAGTCTCTTTTCTGTGTCCGTTGGATGGCCCGTTTCTGCTTACATCTTTGCCGTGTGTCTATCCAACATTGCTCGGTTTGTCCTTCAACTAATGACTCCGGCACCCTCTCCTGATTGTCTGTTAACAACACCTGAGGTTCAATCAGGGAGGGAGATTCAGGGGAGGAAGATGACTCTGAAACTTCCAGTAAATCAGGCTCATATCTCAGAGTCAAGTCCTCTTCTTCCTCCTGACTCCCTTCGATGTCGCTCAATAATGCAGGCTCGAATCTCAATGCCGATCTTCCTCATCACTTGAGCCTACATCTGCTGACTGACCAGGTTCAAACTTCGGAGGCACAATATTCCTCCATATAGCTCCAAACTTGTGCTAGGAAGAAACCCAAGTCCTTGGGATTTCCTCCAAATTTCACCTCTAACGGAGGTAGCTTGGGAGCTATGCGCCTTCTAGGGATCACACCTCCCGCTGGGGGTTCTGGGGCTGCAGCTGGTTGCTGCGCTGGTGCTGGCTGAGCTATGGGGGTGGGGTCAGCCTGGCTGTCTCTGTCTGAAGTTGCTCCTCCTTCCCCCTCATACCTTGGAGCGGTGTGAGGCTGACCAAAAGCTTCATTCAGGAGCTGCCTGGCTTGATCCAGCAAAAATTCTCTCCTTTCCTTCTGTTGCCATGGCTCGTCTCTCCCATGCCTTCGAGTCGTGGTGATCCCAGGAGGGGGGAGGGGGGCTCATCGGGATCCTTCCAGCCAACACCAAACAACCATCTGGGCCTCTCAGCTGGAACTTCCTCCAGAGTAAGGTCGGCTAGCTATTCGGCTGCTGGCACCTCCAGTATCAACAACGATTGGCCCCCCACAGCTCCCAGGTCGTCCTCATCACTAGCTGGAGATGACATGATGTAAAAACCCCTCGGAAGAAAACTGGATATTTTCTCCGGGTGGGCTGGTTAGGAGATTCACAATAATGTCAGTCTGTGCTCCATTCAAATTCCAAGAAAGAAATACTTAGACTCCACAAATTAGAGGAAAGAATTCTTTTGCTGAAGTTCGAAGTGGAAGCTACAGGTAGAATTCTGAATCTGAGAAATTTGGCGCGCAGATCACACATACAAAGAAATGGAATTGTTCCCACCCCTCGAAATCCAGAAGTCTCTTCCAATTAAAAGTTCTGAACATGATCATGTGGGCATCTTCGGGTGGTGATGAGGCCTCTGTCCGTTGACCTTGACATATTTTGATAAGGATTCGCAGTTGCTCAAAGGAAAGAAGGCTAAGCAAGGAAATAGAAACTTGAGAGCAGGAATTTATACTCCCCCCCACTCCTCATTTATACAACACAAGAATGTAACACCTCCAGCTCTCTTCCCAGACGCGACCGCTCCTCCCCCCGTTACTCATGGCAGCCGAAAGATGCAAAGGAGTAGAAAAGATCTTGAAGGCTGACAAGCAAGATATAAGGATGAATTTCTTTTCATATGTGCAAATACATTCTAAGTATGATAAACGTTGTTAAACAGAAGGTTTCTATGATAAATTGACCAAATTAGATAAAATTTGGATGGGTACTGACAAAAAGGTTGTTGAGGTCATTCCCCGTTAGGAGAATGAGTTCACTCAGGGAAACGGAGTGAGAGTGATGAGGAATAACACACAACCAGCATACAGAAACCCTGAATAGTACAATGGAGGTTTTACTTCCTGTCAACGGGTAAACAAAGTCCAACAAACAGTCCGAATCATACACGGTTAAAGGAGTTAGTATCAGTCCAGGGATAATGCAGAAATAAAGTCAAGTACCATAAACAGAGTTCAGTAAACAGACTTTGCTAACAGTTGCAAAACTCACAGCAATCCGAGTAGAAGGACGATCAGGCAATACGGCAAAATAGGAAATGCAAGGAGAGAACAAACCAGGTTTCTGGCTCCATCTTATGGCCGTGACAGCATTCTCTTAAAGATACAGTATTAAATTACTATCCTGATTTATATACACTGCTCAAAAAAATAAAGGGAACGCTTAAACAACACAATGGAACTCCAAGTCAATCCTACTTCTGTGAAATCAAATTGTCCACTTAGGTAGCAATACTGATTGACAATCCATTTCACCTGCTGTTATGCAAATGGAATAGACAACAGGTGGAAAGCAGAGACAGTTAGCAAGACATCCCCAATAAAGGAGTGGTTCCGCAGGTGGTGACCACAGACCCCTTCTCAGTTCCTATGCTTTCTGGCTGATGGTTGGGTCACTTTTGAATGCTGGCAGTAGTTTCACTCTAGTGGTAGCATGAGACGGAGTCTACAACCCACACAAGTGGCTCAGGTAGTGCAGCTCATCCAGGACGGCACATCAATGTGAGCTGTGGCAAGAAGGCTTGGAGTGTCTGTCAGCGTAGTGTCCAGAGCATGGAGGTGCTACCAGGAGACAGGCCAGTACATCAGGAGATGTGGAGGAGGCCATAGGAGGGCAACAACCGCATTTGTGCAAGGTGAGGAGGAGCCCTGCCAGAGCCCTGCAAAATGACCTCCAGCGGGCCACAAATGTGCATGTGGCTGCTCAAACGGTCAGAAACAGACTCCATGAGGGTGGTATGAGGGCCTGATGTCCACAGGTGGGGGTTGTGCTTAAAGACCAACGCTGTACAGGACGTTTGGCATTTGCCAGAGAACACCAAGATTGGCAAATTTGCCACTGGTGCCCTGTGCTCTTCACAGATGAACACAGGTTCACACTGAGCACATGTGACAGACGTGACAGGGTCTGGAGATGCCATGGAGAATGTTCTGCTGCCTGCAACATCCTTCAGCATGTCCGTTTTGGCAGTTGGTCAGAAATGGTGTGGGGTGGCATTTCTTTAGGGGGCTGCACAGCCCTCCATGTGCTCGCCAGAGGTAGCCTGACTGCCATTAGATACCAAGATGAGATCCTCAGACCCCTTGTGACCCCTCAGACCCACATGCTGGTGCGGTTGGCCTTGGGTTCCTCCTAATGCACGACAATGCTAGACCTCATGTGGCTGGAGTGTGTCAGCAGTTCCTGCAAGACGAAGGCATTGATGCTCTGGACT
Source organism: Pseudonaja textilis (assembly GCF_049901715.1). NCBI lineage: Eukaryota > Metazoa > Chordata > Lepidosauria > Squamata > Elapidae > Pseudonaja > Pseudonaja textilis. Next base: position 397,556 of record NC_141991.1, read on the forward strand.
GGCCCGTCTGTTCCCCAGACCTGAATCCAATTGGGCACATCTGGGACATCATGTCTCGCTCCATCCACCAACGCCACCTTGCACCACAGACTGTCCAGGAGTTGGAGGATGCTTTAGTCCAGGTGTGGGAGAAGATCCCTCAGGAGACCATCCGCCACCTCATCAGGAGCATGTCCAGGCATTGTAGGGAGGTCATACAGGCACATGGAGGCCATACACACTACTGAGCCTCATTTTGACTTGTTTTAAGGATATTACATCAAAGTTGGATCTGCCTGTAGTGTTTTTTAACACTTTAATTTTGAGAGTAACTCCAAATCCAGACCTCCATGGGTTGCTCAATTTGACTTCCATTGATAATTTTTGTGTGGTTTTGTTGTCAGCACATTCAACTATGTAACGAACAAAGTATGTAATAAGAATATTTCATTCATTCAGATTTAGGATGTCTTATTTTTGTGTTCCCTTTATTTTTTTGAGCAGTATATTTCCAACCCAACTGTTAGGTGACTATCATTCCTAAGAAAGGTGACTAAAAAATTACATGGATACTTATTAGAGGTTAAACTAGAAGAAGAACAAGTTAAAGAAACAATGATTGCTTGGGGGAAGAATTTTGGATATGGGATTTAGAGAAATGGCAAAAATTGTGGTCTCAAAATTATAAAATGACAATGTTAACAGTATATAAAGAAAATTTGTATAAGATGTTTTACAGGTGGCATTTACCCCCTGGCAAGAATAGCAAGAATCTTTAAGAACAAATCGGAGAAATGTTGGAAATGTCATCAGATACCAGGCTCATGCTACCACATGTGGTGGATGTGTGCAGAGGCTAAAATATATTGGATTAAAATCCACACATGGTTGGAAAAAATGAAAAAAACAACATATAGACTTTAATCCAGAGATATTTTTATTGAGTATTTCACCAGAAACCTTCAGTAGAGAACTGAAATATTTGATTGTAAATGTATTAACAGCGACTAGAATTGTATTTGCTAAAAAGTGGAAAAATGAGAAAATTCTAATACAGGGGGAAGTTATCAAGAAAATAATAGAATGTGCAGAAATGAGTAAACTGACATTTGAAATAAGAGAGCAAGAAGATAAACAATATTAGAAGATATGGGATTTATGTTATCAATGGTTAGAAAAAAAACATGGAAATAAAATAGTTTAGAAGATTTTACAATATAAGTATAAATAGAACTGTACAGAATATAACCTAAGGATACATTATTATTGGATGGGTTTATGATGATGTAATGAATGTTATAATGCAAATTAAATTAAAATGAATAACTCGCATAAAATGATGGAAAAATAGTAATAGTCAAATGATTAATAATAATAATATACATATATGCATTAGATTGATAATATGAGAATTTAACATGAAGTCTACGGAGACGAAGCACAAAAGATTTGTACCAACCAACACACTGTATGTAACTGAAAGATGGTTTTATGTTTTATGTTTTGTTTGTGTATGTTTGTTTTAAAAAATTTTTTTAAAAAAAGTGTCAAGATCCGAAAATTGAAACGGAAAGGTTGGGGCATAAACTGGCTATGCTGAGTTATCAGCAGGCCAAAATAATCTTAGAAACTCTGCCCGTTGACAAAACTTTCTACAAAAAGCCACACGCTCCTCACATTGACTCCACGGATACGTTACCGATGAAAGAAGGATATATGCGAAGCTGCGGGGTTGACCTGTGGGGTCCTTGTTGCTCTCTGAGTTTGGTGGTTTTCTTGCAGGCGTTTCGCTACCAAACCAGGTAATTAGAAGCCCTGATGATGTTACCTAGTTTGGTAATGAAACGTCTGCAAGAAAACCACCAAACTCAGAGAGCACCCAGCAGCTGGCTGGGGAATTCCGGGAGCTGGAAGTCCACACGTCTTAAAATGGCCAAGTTTGGGGAGCCCCGCTTTAGGACCTCCTAGGTTCTTAGGAAGACGACCTGTCTCATCACCAATTCCAGCTGAACAAACTGTCAGCTGGGACTTCACACTGTTGGGAACAGATATTATTAAACAGATCCATTATTATTAAAAATAGCAACTTTGAAATTGCTCACTGCTCGGGTAGCTAATGCAGTCCAACAGCCTCTACTGATAGTGCTCAACTTATGACCAATTGCTTAGCAACCGGTTGAAGCTCTTACGACCCAGATGAGAAATTCCACTGGTGACAGCTCAGCAACCGGGCTGCATTTGCATATAATATTTGCATATAATATTTGCATATAATATTTGCATATAATATTTGCATATAATATTTGCACATAATATTTGCATATAATATTTGCATATAATTGTGTAGCCATGTGACTCCATTTTACAACAGGTTTTTTGTCAAAAACCTGCACTGACTTCCAGTTTCCTGCGAAACCGGTTCATAACGAACCGTAAGTTCACCTAAGCGCCACAGCGGTGGATTCACCACCATGGCAAGGGCCTAACAACAGCCACAGAAAAGTCATAAAATCAGGATGGCGGTGATCATGCGACCGACCCACTTTATGACTGTCATGAGTTATGCAATGATGGGCAGGCTCCCTTACAGTCATGACTTGAGGACAAGCTGTAGTTGAAAACAAGCTCTTTCTACCTGAGCATCAAAGACGTTATCCAAACACCAGAAGAACAAAAGATCGGTCCCCGGTTGGCAATCCTAGGTTGCATTAAGAGAAGGACAGAATCAAGATCACGGGAAGTGGGAGAACCGATTTATAATGTCTTGGTAAGACCACCCTGGGATTGAGGCCTCCAGTTTTGGTCATCACAATGGTAGGAGGATGTTGAGACTCTAGAAAGAGTGCAGAGAAGAGCAACTAGGATGACCGAAGGTCCGGAGGCAAAAACGTAGATTGCAGGAATTGGGTACGTCTAGTCTAGTGAAAAGAAGGAATACATGACGGCCGCATTTCAGGATTTGAGGGGCGCCCCCCCCCAAAAAAGGAGGGGGGAATCAATCGATTCTCCAAGGCACCAGAAGGCGTTGAGAAGCAAATGGATGGGAATGAATCAAGGAGAGATCCAGCTTGGAATAGAATAGAATAGAATAGAATAGAATAGAATAGAATAGAATAGAATAGAATAGAATAGAATAGAATAGAATAGAATATGGAATAAGAATAGAATAGAATAAAGAATAGAATAAGAACACAATAGAATACCAATATAGAATAGAATATAGAATAGAACAGTATAGAATATGGAATAAGAATAGAATAGGAACAGGAATAGGAATTAGAATAGAATATAGAATAGAATATAGAATAGAATATAGAATAGAATAGAATATAGAATAGAATAAGAACACAATAGAATAGAATAGAATAGAATAGAATAGAATAGAATAGAATAGAATAGAATATAGAATAAAATAAGAATAGAATAGAATATAGAATAGAATAAGAATAGAATAGAATACAAATATAGAATAGAATAGTATAGAATATGGAATAAAAATAGAATAGAATAAAGAATAGAATAAGAACACAATAGAATACCAATATAGAATAGAATATAGAATAGAACAGTATAGAATATGGAATAAGAATAGAATAGGAACAGGAATAGGAATTAGAATAGAATATAGAATAGAATATAGAATAGAATAGAATATAGAATATAGAATAGAATAAGAACACAATAGAATAGAATAGAATAGAATAGAATAGAATATAGGTTACATAAGATAGGAATATGGAATAAGAATAGAATATAGAATAGAATAGAAAATAGAATTGAATAGAATATAGGATAGGATGTAGAATATAGAATATGGAGTAAGAATAGAATAGGAATAGAAATCTTTTATTGGCCAAGTATGGTTGGACACACAAGGGATTTGTCTTTGGTGCAAAGGCTCTCAGTGTGCGTAAGAAGAAAAGCTCCATTCGTCAAGAGTCCAGACCCATCGGGTCCAACACTTAATAATTGTAGTCTTAGGGTACTAATAAGCCATTGAATCCTGCTAGGGAACGGTCCACAAAAGACGTTGTGGCTGCTCCATCACTGGAAGTTTTCAAGAAGAGGCTGGACAGCCATTTGGCGGAATTGATGTAAGGCTTCCTGCTTTTGAGCAGGGGGTTGGACTAGAAGGCCTTCATTGAGAAATGATACATATAATATTTATATAATTATATGAATTATACATTTATATTTATACATACCTATTGCTATGATTGGTTGCTGTGGTGTAAAAGGGGAGTTTCCCTTTTTTCCCCGCCTTTCTTCTCCTGTGTGTTCCGTATGCTGCCAGGTTTACCTCATGATATTCTTCTGCTCCTGACTATCTCATGTTTTTCCTTTGTGGCTGATGCTGAATGTTAAATATATGAGAGGGTTGTGTGTGTGTGTGTGTGCTTGTGTTTCTGTGTATGTGTCTGTGTGTGTGTGTGTGTCTGTGTGTGTGTGTGTGTGTGTGTGTCTGCGCGCGCACACATCATGAGGTAAACCAAGCAGCGTACCAAAGAAAAAAGGCGGGAAAACAGGGAAACTCCCCCTTTACACCACAGCTACCAATCATAGCGTAGATTGCCTCACGCAAGAGCCAGCCGCACTCCCCAACCTCCCTGGCTGCAGCTGTGTGTTCTGGTCCATTGTACACTTTACTTTTCCAGCTACTAAATTGAGTGTCTTTAACAACCCCCAAGTTCCCTTCCAACCTGTTATTCTATTATTCTGTTAAGATGATTCTGGAAAACTGTAAGAGAAGGAAGACCAACTTGGACGGATGACAGGAGGCATTTCGACTCCCTGCCACATGACTGGATAATGAAGTGACTAGAAAGAACAGGAGTCGGTAGAAACATCAGAAGCTTTGTGCAAAAATCAACGTTGCAATGGAAGTGACGGTTTATGGTCAAGAGTGAGAGACTGGAAGAAGTTTAGCACCAAGAGAGGAATATTTCAAGGAGATTCTCTTATCACCACTACTTTTTGTCATTGCACTGATTCCTCTGTCAACCATACTGAATAACTCAGGCCATGGTTATCAAACGTCAAAAAAAAATCCACCAGGCTATCCCAACCCTCTTTACATGGAAGACGATCTGAAGATGTATGGAAAAACACCGTCTGAAATAGAACCGCTGCTCAACATTGTCTGTAAATATAGCCCAGATATTGCAATGGAGTTTGGATTGGGCAAATGTGCCACACTCCATCCAAGAGGGAAAAATAGTGAAAATGGAAAGAATCCAGAGGCCCCACAAAAATAACATCAAGAGTCTGGATGAAGATGATTATAACAAATAGCTCGCCACATCAAGCACACCGAAGTCAGGGAAAAGACTAGCAGGGAACACATCAAAAGACTGAAGAGTAAGATCTTCAATCTTTTGATGTATTCACCTCTAATCTTTTTCCTGACTTCAGTGTGCTTGATGCTGTGAGCTTGGAGGGTACCTGTTGGGTCCAAACTCAGGGGAGCAAATACCATCGAGGTAATCAACACCTGGGCAGTTCCAGTCATTAGATACACAGCTGGAACAGTGGGCTGAACTGAAGAAGGACTAAAAGCCGTGGATAGGAAGACCAGAAAAAAGAATGATAATGAGCCATGCCTTTCATCCTCACAGTGACTTTGACAGACTCTACCTATGTTGCGAGTATCTCAGACGGTTGAAGAAGAAAAAAGTGCTTGGGAAGAATATCCGAAGGACAGTGAAGAAGATGCAATCAAACTAGCATAGTAGGAAGGCCTGTTGAGTACCGGAGAGACCAAAACGACCTGCAATAAAGGCCAAATGAAGAATAGAAAAAAAGGCACAGGAAGAGAAAGCATTGCGATGGCCAGCACATTAAAAAAAAAAAGAAATAGCAGGGAAAACAGATAATAACAAAACCCGCCGATGGTTAAGTGCAGGAAAGTTGAAGAAGGAGATGGAGGGCTAATTCTGGCTGTACAAGACCCGGCTTTGAGAACAAAGGCACACAAGGCCAGAACTGAGAAGCGACAGATAGCAAGTGCCACCTCTTGCAAAGAAGCTGAGGAACAGTGGATCACCTGGCAAGCTGCTGCCGGAAGATCACCCAGACCGACTGCAAGCGACAGCGCGAAGGCAACAACGGTACATTGGAAGATCTGCAAGGAATATCATTTGCCCGCAAGCAGGAACTGATGGGACCATCAAATAGAGAAAGTCATAAAAAAGGGAGAAGTTAAATTGCTCTCGGAGTTTAGAAGTCAAACAGACAAGGCACCTGCCACATAATGCCCCGGACTTAACCGTTGTAATCTGGATAGTGGATGTTGTCATGGCAGTACCTGGAGACAGCAGAACAGAAGAGAAAGAACCGGAGAAGATCACAACAGGCAAAGACTTACAAATAGAAATAGAGCGACTGTGGTAAAAGAAAGCAAAGACAACACCAATAGTGAAAGGCACCTTAGATGCAACCCCAAAACAGCTGGAGCACCACTTGAGCGCTTATAGGCATTGACACCACCATTAGTCAATTGCAAAAAGGCGGCTTTACTCGGAACAGCTTCCATCCCGCCATGATAGTTGTAACACCATCAAACCTCTACTTCTGCCTCTCCTGGGTCCTTGGGAAGGTCTCAATCGGCAGGCAAAAATGCTAAATCCAGTCTGAACATCTGGCTGGCTGCGTGACCAACTGGAGTAACTGAAGCTTCCAAATAGTCTTCAGGGGCCGTCCCTGACATGGCCAGCTGCAACAATCCAAAGGGGAGGTGACAAAGGCACGAGGGAGAATTTTTGAGGACCTTTTCATCCAGGTGAACCTTGCCAAAGGCAGCTTCTCTTTGGGGGAAAAAAAATTGTGGGTTGCAAAGGAGGCATCGATCACCAACCGATCTGCACAAGGAAGTGCGACCCCGGTCAGAGCCAAGAATGAGGATCCCTGGGGACAGTTTTTCTGTGCCCACAGCCGCTCCATCTTGGTGGGACCAAGTTTGAATGAAATAACAGAACAACAAGAGTTGAAAGAAGAAAGAAGACCTCACAGGTCTTCTAGCCCTTGCTTAAGCGAGAGACCTTATATCATTCCAGACCAAGGTCTGTCCACTCTCTTCTTGAAAGCCTCCAGGGTTGTGGCACCCACAACTTCCAGGGGCAAGTCGTTCCACTGACTAATGGTTCTCACTGTCACAAAATTTCTCCTTCGCTCTCGGTCAGTTCTCTCCTCGATTCTTCCATCCATTGCTTACTTGATTTGCCTTCAGGTGCTTTGAAAAATAGGTTGACTGCCTCTTCTTCTGACAAACCGTACTCAAGGAGTAGTCCTTACTGGGTCTAAGTCTACAAGGAGGGAAGGAAGCGGTGGGGTGCCACAAGGTTCCGTCTTAGGCCCAGGACTCCTCAGTATCTTCATGAACGACTTGGAGGAGGGAATAGAAGGGGAACTTATGAAATCTGCAGATGATACTAAGCTGGCAGGAATAGCTGACACCCTAGAAGATAGGCTCAACATCCAGATGGATCTTGACAGACTAGAACACTGGGCCCTATCCAATAAAATGAAATTCAGTGTAGAGAAAAGTAAAGTCCTACACTTAGGCAAGAAAAACCAAAAGGACACATATAGACTGGGTGAAACCAGGCTCAATAGCAGAAACTGTGAGAGGGATCTTGGAGTCTCAGTGGACAACCAGTTAAATATGAGCCAGCCGTGTGCAGCAGCCCAAAAAACTAATGCAATCCTAAATTGTGTTAACAGAGGGATACAGTCAAGATCAAGGGAAGTACTCATACCACTCTATAAAGCCTTAGTAAGACGACACCTAAGTACTGCATCCAGTTTTGTTCACCACATTATAAAAAAGAGGTTGAGACTCTACAAAAAGTACAGAGAAGAGCAACCAGGATGATTAGAGGACCGGAGACTAAAACATGTGATGAACGGTTGGAGGAACCGGGCCTGGCTGGTCTAGGGAAGAGAAGGACCAGGGGAGACATGATAGAGTCTTCCAATATTTGAGGGGCTGCCCCAGAGAGGAGGAAGGGGGTCAAGCTATTCTCCAAGGCACCTGAAGGCCAGAAAAGGAATAATGGATGGAAACTGAACAAGGAGAGATTCAACCTGGAAATAAGGAGGAATTTTCCGACAGTGAGAACGATCAACCCATGGAACAGAAGTTGCCCTCGGAAGTTGTGGGAGCTCCATCGCTTGAGACTTTCAAGGAGAGATCGGACTGCCATTTGTCAGAAATGGTGTGTAGGGTCTCCCACTTGGGTGGGGGGGGTTGGACTAGATGGCCTCCAAGGTCCCCCCCCCACTGTTATTCTACATTCTTTATTGCAGCCCCTCAAATATTGGAACACTGCTCCAATTCTGTCCTCACCTGATGACCACAATGGAGCCCAAATGTTTGTTGCTAAATAAGGCTAAGTGAGTTTGGCTCCATTTTACCACCTTGTTGGCCAGAGTTATTAAGTGAATCTTGTGGTCATTAAGTGAATCGGGCTTCCCCCACTGACTTTGCTCGGCTGGAGCCAGCTGGGAAGGTCACGTGACTCCAGGATGGGGCGACTGTGATAAAATTTATGCTGGTTGCCAAGTGCAGGAATTTGGGTCACGTGACCAGGGTGGGGTGTACGCTGGAATGGTCGTAAGTATAGAAACCGGTCTCCACTGCTGTCGTACCTGCGAACGGTTGTAAGTCAAGGATTTCCTGTAAGAGGGAAGCGATCAACTCTCTTTGCGCCGAGGACTTTCAGTTTTGTGCAGGCATGGAAAGTCGTGTGGACGGCTCGACTGCCTCAGGGCTCGGCGTGCTGTGCGGATCCTGCAGTCCGTTTCTGTTACCCAAAGGCCCATCCTCCACAATCTGCTTCCCTACGATTTGAAGGATGGCTGGCTCGTGGTTCTACAGCAGAGCCCCCCCACAACCTTTCCTGCTTTGTGGGATGGGGGGGGTGGAGGGTGGAGGAGAGGGTGGTTCCAGACGTGTGGTGGGGCAAGCGTGCGTGGCGCTCCATTGCCGCCAGTAGCGGACACACACGCCGCCTCGCCAGCCGTTCACGCAAATGGAGCGTGTGTGCACGAAGACCCAGTGGAAGTCCGCCGGTCTTAAAGTTGCCACGGTTGGGGACACATACACCCCTGACATAGGAGGAGGAAGAGGGGTAACGGGAGGACCCACCCTTGTGGTTTACACCCATCGCACGCACACACGCACACGCAGGCACACCCATCCACACACACACACGAAGTGGGTTCAGGCCGAAGGCAGAGCTTAGGGGGAAAAAATGACCTCATGGTTATTTTGGGTTTCTTTGGCAAAGGGACGAGAGGGAGGAGGATCACCTTTGGGTTGAGGGATCAGAAGCCGTAAATCTTCGGAACCTGGAAACCACTTCGCTTCTGCGGTCAATAATTTGAATTTTGCATGGGGCCAAGCCCTGGGACGCGGCCCTCCCGCCTCTTTCGGGGGGAGGGGGGGGCGAGGAATGGGGGTGGGTGGGGGGAGTCTGTGCAGGAATTTAGGAACTGAATTTTGGAGATTGACACTCAATCTGGGGAAATGGGCGGAGGCGGCATCAGCAAGACGCCCCCCCCTTGCGTAAACCCGGAGGCCCATTTGCACCAGGGCTCTCGATTCGAACCCGCATCCACCCCGGCTTCCTGCTGATCTGGAGGGTGGATCCCCTGGTGAGGTGGGAGTTTTTTTTTTTTTAGAATAGAATAGAGTGACAGAGTCGGGAGGGACCTCGGAGGTCATCTAGTCCAGCCCCCTGCTCAGGCAGGCGGGAGACCCTACACCACTTCAGACCAATGGCCGCCCGGCCTCTACTTGAAAGCCTCCAGTGATGAAGAAGACACAATTTCCGGAGGCAACTTGTTCCACTGGTTAATTGTCCCGACTGTCGGAAAATGTCTCCTTGGTTCTGGGTTGTTCCTCTCCTTGGTGAAGTTCCATCCATTGTTTCTTCTCCCGCCTTCATTTTCACGGAGCGCCCAAACATGACCTAAAATGGACACCGAACATCAAAAACGTCGTCAAAAATAACCACCACAAAGAAGGTTCTTTCTGCGCCGACTCAGGAAGCTCAAACTGCCCCAAAGGAGCTGCTGATCCAGTTCTACAGAGGAAGGATCGAGTCTGTCATCTGCACCTCCTTAACTGTCTGGTTTGGTTCTGCAACCCAACAGGACAGACCCTGACTCCAGAGGAGAATTAGGACTGCAGAAATAACAATGGCTGCCAACCTGCCTTCCGTCGAGGACCTGTATATCCTGCACGAGTCAAAAAGGCGGCTGTGAAAATATTTACGGACCCCTCACATCCCGGACATATAAACTGTTTCAACTCCTTCCCTCAAAACGACGCTATAGAGCCCTGCACACCAGAACAACTAGACACAAGGACAGTTTTCCCCCGAAAGCCATCGCTCTGCTAAACAAATAATTCCCTCAACACTGTCCAACTATTTACAAAGTCTGCACTACTATTACTGTTAATTTTCTCAACACTCCTTATCGCCCATCTCCTCCCACTTGTGACTGTAGGACTGTAACTTTGTCGCTTGTATCCTTACGATTTATACTGACTGTTTCCTGGTATGATTTGATTGTTGATTGTCCCCTATGACTATCATTAAGTGCTGTACCTTATGATTCTTGACGAATGTCTCTTTTCTTTTATGGACACTGAGAGCATTTGTACCAAGACAGATTCCTTGTGTGTCCAATCACACTTGGCCAATAAAGAATTCTATTCTATTCTATTCTATTCTATTCTATTCTATTCTATTCTATTCTATTCTATTTCTATTTCTATTCTATTTCTATTTCTAATTCTATTCTATTCTTTTCTATTTCTATTTCTATTTCTATTTCTAATTCTATTCTATTTCTATTCTATTCTATTTCTATTCTATTCTATTCTATTCTATTCTTTTCTTTTTCTATTTCTATTCTATTCTATTCTAATTCTATTCTATTTCTATTCTAGTCTAATTCTATTCTATTCTATTCTATTCTATTCTATTCTATTCTTTTCTTTTCTTTTCTTTTCTATTCTATTCTAATTCTATTCCTATTTTATTCTATTCTATTCTAATTATAATTCTATTCTAATTCTATCCTATTATAATTCTACTCTACTCCACTCCACTCCACTCCATTCCATTCCACTCCATTCAATTCTAAATCTAATTCTAATTCTATTCTATTCTAATTCTATTCTAATTATAATTCTAATTCTAGGATCAATATTTGAGGGGCAAAGAAGAGGTGTGTGTGTGTGTGTGTGTGTGTGTGTGAGAGAGAGAGAGAGAGAGAGAGAGAGAGAGTGTCTGCCTATTCTCCAGAGCCCCTGAAGGCAGGATGGGGGCTTATCCAAAGACAGAAGCCACCTGGAAGTCAGGAGCCGCCATTGCCTGGTGGGGAGACCAAGTCCAGCGTTGTCTCCAGAACTTTGTGGGAGCTTCAAGGCTGCAAAGTCTCCCTCAGCAGAAGAAGCGGTTGGGCAGCCTGTGGCCCGGAGGGGCCGCCGCTTTGGAGCCCCAGCCGGAGCCCCAGCCGAAGCCGAAGCCCAACCCACTCAAGGGGTGCAAGGACAAGAGCCGCGGCGGTCGGGGGTTCAGGGACCGGGAAGGGAGGGCAGAGCCCCGAGGAGCAACCGGGGCCTGCTGGGCGCTTCCAGCCCACCTGGGAAGGGCAGAAACTTCGCCGGGGGAGGGGGAGGAAGATTCGGGTCCTCGGGGCGGGCGGGCGGGGTCGCATCCCGGCTTTGAAAGCCCCCTCCCCCCAGCCCCGGACCCCGCCAAAGCGCCTCCGGTCTCTGGGGCAACCGTCTGGGAAGGGAGCGGAGCCTCCGCCGCCGCCGCCGCCTTGCCAAGAGCCCGTCCGCCACCCCGGCTGGTCGGGACGGGCCCCGCGGGCGCGGGAAGGAGCAGCGGGTCCCGTCCCGCCTCTCCCGACGCCGCCTTAGCCCCGGACAGCGGCGGCGGCGGCGGCGGCGGCGGCTGCCGACGGGCGGGAGCCGAAGGGCTCCGGGGCAGCGGGAAGGCCGGGCGGAGGGTCCGAGGGGGAGGGAGGGAGGGTCCGATGGATGTCCTTTGGAGCTCCCGGGACCTCCCGGGAGAGGCGGGAGGTCGCCCGTCCCTCGGCGCCCCTTGGCTCGGGGTCCCCCGCGTCGGGACAAGCCGCCTGTCCCGGGGCCGGCCGAAGAGCTGCTGCGGCGGCGGCGATCGGGGCCGCGCCTTCGCCCGCCTGCCTGCCGTGCTCCAGCGGTGGCGGCGGCGGCGGCGGCGCAGCTGGGCTTGCGGAGGCTCGGGACGGCCGGAGCTTCGGCTGCTCACGGAGGAGGAAGAGGAGGAGGAGGAGGAGCAGCCGGAGCCCGCGGGAGAGTCGCCGGCCCCAGCGCAACCCCCCAACCGCCGCCGCCTCTTGCCCCGCATCCTCAGCGCACCGAGGAGGCGCCGTGGGAGCGAACCAGAGGCTGAGGGGCAGTGGGGCTCCCTCCCTTCCAGCTTGGCCTTCTTCCCCATCCTCTTCCTCTTCTTCCTCCTCCTCCTCCTCCTCCCCCGCAGGCCGGTCCTTGGGCGGCGGAGGCAGGCAGCGCCATGTCCTACGTCCCCTTCCCAGGTAGGGCGCGCGGGTGGCTTGCGCTCGTCGGGCGGGGGCGGCGACGATCCGCTTCCTTTGCGCGGCCTGGGGTGGGGGAGGACGGATAAAGACGGGGGGAGCCGGTCGGCCAGGCCCCTCCCTCGGCCGCGGGCAGAGCCTGCCGCCCGGAAGTCGGAGGGCGACTCTGCCCGCCCGTTTGCCGTTCTGCAAAGCTCCGGCGCGGGGCGGGCTGCGGCGTCGTCGTCGTCGGCGGCGGCGGCGCAGGGCTGCGGCCGGCGCGGCTCCTCCTGGAGCGGCGGCGGCGGGGAGGGGTCGTTTGTATGACCCGGGCCTCGGGAGGGCAAGAGAGAGATGCTCCGCTCCGCCCCGGGGATTCCGGCGCGTTCGGGCCTGGCGAGGCAGGTGGGAGCCAGCTGGGAAAGGGGTCCTCCGGCCGCGTGGGGACTGCGCCCTTTCCCACGCTCGCGGCTGAGCGGCGAGGCCGCGGCGGGAGAGAAGCATCGTGGCGCTCGGCCAGCTGCGGCCGGATGGCGGCCTCCGGATCCCGGGAGAGATGGTGCGCTCTGGAACCCGCGCCCGGGGATCGGGGCGCTCCGGCCTGCCGTCGGTCGACCGTAGCGGCAACCGGGGGGGGGGAAGGGACGGGTGGAGGGAGGGGAGGACAGAGGGGAGGGGAAGCCGCGGAAGGAAGACGGGAACCGCCGCTGGAGCCCCGGGCCGGGCGCGCGCAGGAACCCTCGCCGGTGCGCCTCTTTGCTTTCGGCCCCGGGATCCCGGGCTAGCGAAAAGCCTCGCCCGCCGAGGGCTCCGGGAGGCTCGGTCCGGCTCCGCAGCGGGGCTGGAAGAAGGAGGCATACCGGTTGTGGAGGGAGGGAGGGAGGGGAAGCGGGGGCGGAGGGTCCTGGCTTCCTAAAACCGGGGCCCGGGGTGCCAACCGTGGGTGGGTGGAGGGGGTCCGCCGCTTCTCCCGCGGACCGGCCCCTTCCTCCCACGTGCCTCGCTTGGAGGGCCCAGCGGCGTTGCAAAGGGAGGGAGGAGGGGCGGCCGTGCGGGGAGGGGGAAGGGGAGGAAGGGGGCGAGGTCAGGCCCACCGTTCCTCGCGCCTCGTCCCGGGAGGCGGCAGCTTGCTTCGTAGCCCGGAGCGCTTCTTCCTCCCCCTCTCCCCCGCCCCGAGAGAGAGAGAGAGAGGGTCACCTTCCCCCTCCCCCAGCCCGTTCGGCTTTGCAGGAAATGGTCTGTGGGGGGTGGGGAGGCGCACGCTCCGGGACCCCCTTCCTCCTCCTCCTCCTCCTCTTCCTCCTCCCCCCTCGCAGTGCCAGGCCTGCTTAGCGCTCCTCGGGAAAGGGAGGGGGCGTGATGTTGCCAGGCAACCCTGCTGAAGGATGCTGGCGGGGGGGGAGGACGACACACACACACACATCAAGTACATTCTCCACGACTGGTGGTGGTGCTGCACTGCAGGGACCCCCCTCCCCACTCCCGCCTCCCGCGGCTCTCTTCCCAAGGCAGAGCGGGCTGGGTGGGGGGAGGGAAGGCTGTGCTTTCCCCATTTGGTGTTTTTTGGGGGTGGGGGGTGTTGGGGAGCCTCCCCTTGTCCTCGGCCGGAAGAGCCAGGCGGCAGCGGCGGGTGCGGGTGCTGCTTTCCAGGAGCCGCCGGTCCGGCAAGGACAGGTGGGCTCTGACGGGGTCTCTGCTCCGCCGAGGGGGCCGGAAGGGAGGCAGGCCTTGTGTCCGTCCCCCCTCCCCTCCCCCATCGGCTCGGGGACCTGCCGCTGGGGATCCGCAGCCCCCTTCCCCCTTTTCAGTGGCCCGGCGCTTCGAGGCCTTTGCGCCTCGCCGGGGCTGCTTTGCGCGGCCTCTCCGGAGCCCAATGCGGCTCCTCCGTTGCCTGGCGGCTGCCTTGCTCCTCGCTTGCATGGCAACAGCGGAGGGAGATGGCGAAGCCTGCCGCGGGGGGAGGGGGGAGGGGGAGAGATGGGGCTCCATCTTTGGGGAGGGGGAGATCTCGCAGTCCTTGGGGTCCTGAGGCCGAGTTTGGGGGCAGAGGAGGCCGTGTGGGGGAGCTAGCCTGTTCCCACCCCCTCAAGCTTCAGAGCTGGCTGTGCTGGGAGGAAGAGGTCTCAGAGGCTGGGGGAGGGGTGTCTTGCTGCCCCCAGTTGACCGAGCCCCCTCCCACCCCTTAGAGCCAGCACAGCCCCCCTCTCCCCCCCCGGGAAAGAGGCCAACTCTGTCCAGGGAAGGAAGGCCTTGTCCTCCGGGGGCGTCTCAGGCCGGGCAGCCCAGGGTCCCTTCCAGGTCCTGCAGCCCCCCAGGGCCCAAGAAAGGAGGCCTTGGGTCGGGGGGGCTCTGCTTGGGGGACCCTGTACTCCCCCCCCCTCCAAGAAGCTGTTCCTGTTGGGAAACGCTCCCTGCTGGGCCTGCTGGCATCCGGGGAGGAGTGGGGGGAGCAGATTTCTACTCCCAGTTGGACTACAATGCCCATCATCTGCTCAAAGCCCAGAGGCCTGGCTCTCTTCCGAGCCGGTTCAGGACCCCGGAGAGGCGGCCGGGGTGTAAGAAAGACGGGCCCCGTCCCTCCAGATCCGTCAAACCAATGCTGTCAATCAAGGGGAATTGGCAGCGGGAGGGAAGGGCCCTCCAAGGCCCCGTGGGGGAGGGGAGCCCCAAAGGGGCCCCGCAAAGAGGCCCCGCCGGCCCCCTCTGCTCACGCCCTGGGCTGGGCCGGCTCCTTGGCAGGCGTCCCCTTACCCGGCCAGTCCAGGGTTCAAGGGTTCCCTTCCATGGGAGGAGAGGCTGGCAATCTTCTTTCTCTAGCCAAGGCCCTAGTCCTCATGGGCTGGAGAGATTTCCAGCCCTGGGGTTGGGGTGGCAGGAGCTGCACCCTTCCTGGCCTTCAGCTGGTGGCTCAGGGAAGAGGCTCCCGGCCTCTCACCCCCCAGCCTGCAGGTGGACGGGAAGTGGGGGTCCCTGACTAGGCCTTGTCGGGGTCCCAGTTGGGGCTGCGACTGCCCTCCCCTCCCTCTAGCTCTATCTCCCTCTCTCTCCCTCCCTCTTCCGCTCTGTCCCCTCTTTCCCTCTCCCTCCCTCTCCCCATCTCTTTCCCTCCCTCCCTCTTCCTCTCTCTCTCTTCCTCCCTCTCTCCCCTTTCCCACTTCCTCTCCCTCCTCCTCTCTCCCTCCCTCCTTCTCTCCCCTCCCCCTCTTTCCCTCTCCCCATCTCCCTCCCTTCCTCTCTCTCTCCTCCTCTCTCCTCCTCCTCCTCTCCCTCTTTCCCTCTCCCTCCCTCTCCCCATCTCCCTCCCTCTTCCTCTCTCTCCTCCCTCCCTCCCTCTTCCTCTCTCTCCCTCCTTCCTTCTCTCCCCATCTCTCTCCCTCCCTCCCTCTTCCTCTCTCTTCCTCCCCCTTCCCTCTTCCTCCCCTTTCCCACTCCCTCTCCATCCCTCTTCCTCCCCCTCTCCCTTCTTTCCCTCTCCCTCCCTCTTCCTCTCTTCCTCCCTCTCTCTCCCTCTCCCTCCCCTCTCTCCCCTTTCCCAGTCCCTCTCCCTCCCTCCCTCTTCCTCTCTCTCTTCCTCCCTCCTTCCCTCTCTCTCCCTCTCCCTCCCTCCTCTGCCTCTCCTCTTCCTCTCTCCCTCCTTCCCTCTCCCTCCCTCTCCCTCTTCCTGTCCCCTTTCCCACTCCCTCTCCCTCTCTTCCTCCCTCCCTCTTCCTTTCGCTCTTCCTCTTTCCCCCCCTCTTCCTCTCTGCCTCTCTCTCTTCCTTTCTCTCCCCCTCTCCCTCTTCCTCCCTCCTTCCCTCTCTCTCCCTCTCCCTCCCTCCCTCCCTCTCCCTCCTCCCTCCTTCCCTCTCCCTCCCTCTCCCTCTCCCTCCCCATCCCCTTTCCCACTCCCTCTCTCTTCCTCTCTCTCTTCCTTTCTCTCCCCCTCTCCCTCCCTCCCTCTTCCTCTCTCCTTCCCTCTCTCTCCCTCTCACTCCCTCCTCTCTGCCTCCCTCCCTCTTCCTCTCTCCCTCCTTCCCTCTCCCTCTCCCTCCCCATCCCCTTTCCCACTCCCTCTCCTTCCCTCTTCCTCTCTCTCTTCCTTTCTCTCCCCCTCTCCCTCCCTCCCTCTTCCTCTCTTCCTCTCTCCCTCTTCCTTCCTCTCTCCCTCTTTCCCTCTCTCTTCCTCTCTCTCCCTCCCTCCCTCTCGTCCTAAGCTCCGCATGGGTGTGAAGAGAGACCCCTCCCCAATTGCCCGCCCTCTGCCTGTCCCACAGAGCGTCCTCGGCTTACCACCACAACCGAGCCCCAAAGGTCTTTGGCCGTGCCAGGAGAGTTCTGCCCCTTCCGTGCCCTTCCTTGCCACGCTCGGCTTTGGAGCCAATTCCTTGTTCAGTCAGCAACATGCTTGTCAAGTCAAATCTGGTCTCCCCGCCGACGTTGCTCGTCGCAAAAGGAGATCACGCTGTGGTGGGGTCATAAATAGGAGCCGGTTGCCAAGCACCCGAATGGCGGTTGCGTGGCTGTGGCCACGGTAGCGCGAAAAAGGGTCCCGTCCATTTTTGACAGTGCCGTTGTAACTTCGAACGGTCACTAAACAAAACAAGCCGAGGGCTATCTGTCAGTGGCCTTGGAGACAGCCCAGAATGGGGGTGGGCGGGCCCTTAGAGGAGCTCTGTGTTGTGAGTGTGTGTGTTTGTGTGTGAGCACCCCTTCCGTTGTGGAGCTGGTGCCCCGGGCTCAGCTCCAGGGTGGGGTCCAGGTCCCCAGCTGGCCCAGGGACTGATCGAGTGCAGGGAGGGGAGGCTGCCTGCCAGGGAGGTCCCCCCTCCGGCCCGCCGTCTCCTTCCAGGAACAGGCCGAAGGGTTGTTGTGTGAGGCCCTCCCGCTTCTCGGCTTGCCCTGTTCCTGGCCGGTTGTGTTCCCCGCTCCGTGAGCCCTGCTCCCATCGCGAGCCAGGCCGAGCCTTTCGGGGGGCGTGAGGGGGGGGGTGCGTTAAAACTAACGGGTCCCTTCCTCCTGCTGCCCCAAGGCCGGCGGGGCCAGCATTTGGAAGGGCTGGATCCGGTGGCCACCCCTGGCGTGGCCTGGGGACACACGGGCCACGGAAGGAGGGCCGGGCCGGGGGTTTGGGCTACAAGGCAGCCGGCCCGGTTGGGTTTCAAACCAGTTGGGTTTCCGTCTGCTGACCAAGGGGCCCCCAACCCACCCCCGGCAGGGCCAAGATAGGGGCCTTGATTTCGAGGCTGGAGTTGCTCTGCAACCAGGCCCACGTCTTGTGGCAAGGAGTTCCACAGGTGGACTCGGGGCTGGGCTAGTCACCCAGGGCTCGTCTTTCCCGGAGGGGCTTTTTTTAGCTCCCCGCAGCCGAGAGAGGATGTGGTTTCATCCCAGGGAGGAGAGAAAAGGAGGGATAGGAAAACCGTAAGAATAACAGTAGTAATAGTAATAGTAATAATAATAATAAGAAGAGGAAGAATAGTAATAATAGTAATTGTAATAATAATAGTAATAGTAATAATAATAAATAATAATAATAACAACAACAAAACAATAATAATAAGAAGAATAGTAATAATAGTAATAATAATAGTAATAGTAATAAGAAGAAAAAAAGAATAAGAATAAATAATAGTAATAGTAATAGTAATAATAACAACAACAAACAAAACAATAATAATAAAAATAAGAATAGTAATAGTAATAATAATAATAAGAAGAAAAAGAATAAGAATAAATAATAATAGTAATAGTAATAATATTAATAATAATAATTAATAATAATAACAACAACAAACAACAAAATAATAATAATAGTAATAGTAGTAATAATAATAAGAATAAATAATAATAATAGTAATAGTAATAATAAGAATAATTAATAATAAGAATAATAATAACAAACAACAAAACAACAACAAAACAACAACAAACAACAACAAAACAACAATAATAATAATAATAATAATAGTAATAATAATAATAATAGCAGGATTCTTCCCCAAATCCCCAATGCACCCAATAGTTTCCAAGGCGAAGAAGCTGCCAAATGTGGGGGCATAAAGGTCGCCCCCTGCTGAAGGACTCTTCCCCGGTGTCTTGGGTTGAAGAGTGGGGGGGCTGGCCCTCTCTTGGCAGGATCCCCTCCCTTTCCAGCTGGGCCTGGGGGACCTTCCTTTCGCAGGGGAGGGAGGGAGGGAGGGAGAAACCGAGGCCTGGCCGCCCAGGAAGGAGGCCGGGCCAGGTTCAGCCAGAGCCTGGCCCCCCGAGTGTGGGGGCTGCTGGGGCAGCAGAGGGGCTTTGGGTCCCTGACCCGGGTCGTGAAAGGAGGGCCCGGGGTCTTGTGAACTCAGCCCCTGCCTCGACCCACCCGTGGAGAAAAATGGGGCTGCAGAAATACGGAGGAAGTTAGCGGCTCTCTCCCGGGGGCGGGACAGCTGGCCTGGAGGGATGAAGAGGGAGAGAGCCCCCCCCTGCGCCGGGGGTCGGCACCCTGCGTTGCCCCCCACCTCCGGATCCGGGTCTGGGCAGGGCAGAGAAGGGGGCCAGCCTCAGAGGGCCGGGCCGGCTGGGCTGCAGCCCCCCCACCCTCCTCCCCCCATTTGGCGGGTGCAGGGGGGTGAAAAGTGAGGAGCGGGCTTCTCTCACGGGGGAGGGGGCCTCAGCCGGCCCTGCTCAAAAGGGAAGCCGCCCCCCCCCCAGGCCAACACCCCCATTCCCCCCCCCGCATTGCCCAAGGCCCTGTTCCTGCTCCGGCCCCGCAAAGGGGGGGCTGGCGGTGTGGGTCAGGGTGGGGCCCTGGGCCTTCTCTGGCGGGGCAGGAGGGGCCATGGGGGGCCACACGGGGAAGAGTCCTGCCTGCCCCCAGCTAGGTGGCCGCTGGCTTCTCCCCAGCTGGTCCGGACGGCCACGGGGGGCAGACCCCCTTCCCCCAAGAGCCTCAACCAGCCCTGCCCCTCCCCGTCTTAAACCCAGGGAGACCCTCTGTGTGTGTGTGTGTGTGTGTGTGTGTGGTGGGGGCTTAGATCCGTGAGGGGTGTAAGGATCCGTGAGGGGTGTAAGGATCCGCTGCCCACGGCTGTGATTCCCCCTGGGGGGGGCGGTTGGCCGCCTCCTTGCCCCTCCCCTCTCCGCCTTCACCCCCCTTTGCTGGAGGCCCCTCCCCTCCCCCCACCACTTCACGGCTCTCTCTCGGCAGCCACCGGGGGGCAGCACAGGGCCGGGCCAGGCCTTACACAACTCCCCGGCTGCCCCCCCACCCCCCACGTGGGTCGGCCGGAGAGTGGGATGGAGGCCCCCAGGCTGTCGAAAGGCAGGTGGAGGGGGGCAAAGGTGTGCAGGGCTGCACCCTCCCCCCAGCCTTCAGAGCCCCTTCTAGGGAGGGAGGGGGCTCATACCGGGCAGAGAGGATATATCTTCTGCCAGGCCTTCGCTGGACCCCCCTCCCCGCAGCCGGCTTGGAAAGGGGACCCGCCTCAGTAGCCCCAACGGAGCCAGGCGCGCTTGGCAGGCGCCAACGGGCAGCAACTGCCCGACTCTCACGACCGGGAGGGGCGGCCGAGGCCACAGTGACCTCCCCCCCCTCAGACACACCTGCATCGCGGCGGGGTCGGGGTCGGGGGTCACGCGTGGCCCACTTCTCCCCCACCAAGGCAGAGGCCTCTCCTGGTGCTACGGCTTCGGGGGGGGAGGGAGGGGCCCCCCGGGTCTGGGTCCCCCCCCCCGGGTCTGCTTGACTCTGCCCTTCCGCTGCAGACGGCCGAGGAGCCTTGGGGTCCCGGGCGCAGTATGTCCACTCGCCTTACGACCGTCCCTGGAACGCCCCCCGGTTCTGTATCATCTCTGGCAATCAGCTCCTGATGCTGGACGAGGAGGAGGTGAGAGCGGTGGTGGGGGGTGGGGCAAGCGGCGGGGGGAGAGGGGGGGGGGCTGGGGTGGACCGGGCAGAGGATCCTCGTGGGTGTGTGTGGGGGTTGCTCAGCAGGTCTCCCCCCCAGGCCGGGCGTCGGGTGCAGGAGGTCGCGGTTTGTGGCTTCCCGACGGGCCCACCAAGAGGGCGGGACGACTTCGGCCTCCGTCTGGGCCGGGGTCTCTGCCCCGTGAGTCACCCCCCCCCGTTTACGCGGGGCCCTTTCGGTGGCTCCGGCAGGTAAACCGCAGCCGGATCAGGGGGAGATTCCTTCCGTGGCTTTGGGAGGAACAGGACGTGGTGTTGGGAGGGCTCTGGGGAAACCCCCTTCCCGTCCTCCCCATCTGACAGGGGCTGCTGTCTCCCTTCTCTCTCTCCCCCCTCCCCAAGATTCACCCCCTGCTCCTTCGAGAACGCCAGAGGGACCCTGGGCGGAGCAAGCTTCTGCGCCGGACGGTTAGTGTCCCCGTGGAAGGCCGGCCCCCACGCTGAGCACGGTAGGAAACGGCGAGGGTGGGGGTGGGGGAGGGGGCTGCGAGGGGTCGGATGGGGAGGGCGAACCGGATGGGAGGGGGGGGGCTTGTTGAATGTGCAACCGGCAGGTTTTGTGGGTTTGTGCGGTGCGTGTTTGCGCGAAGGCCTTTCGCAGCCCTCGAGAGAGAGAGAGAGAGAGGCGGCCCCGGATGGTCCGGGAATTGCGGTTAAGGGGAAGTTTGTCCTATAGCCTGTTACCCCCCCCCTGCTCCCCCGGGGTCTTTGTGTACCCCAAAATTGGCCTTCTTTTACAAGGGGGGGGTGTCGCGTGCTGGGGAGGGGGCCCCCCCTTGACTGGAGCCCTAGCGAAGGGCCACCGGATTGGGTGGGTGGGCTGTGGGTGCCAAGAGGAAGGGGGTCAGGGGAGGCCCCCGGAGGCCTTTGGGGTGCCATGAGGAGGGGGGAAGCACAGCTCCCCCCCCAAGGATTGTGGGGTGAACTGTGCGGGAGAAATGATTGGCAGGTCAGGGTCTGGCCACACACCCCACCCCCGCAAGGGTTCCCAGGCGAGGAAGGAAGGGGTGGGTTAGGGAGATCCTTCTTGCCAGACCAGACCCACTGGCCTCTTGGGGGCCCAACCTGCCGGGGCACGGGGCCCTTGGCTGCTGCCAATCCTCCCCAGCGTTGGCCCATGGGGGGGGCTTCCAAGGGCCAGGTGGGGCCCGGTCACCGTGACTCGGCTAGAGGCTCACCTCCGGAGAGGCGGAGCCTTCTTGGCCTTCAGTGCCCCCTCCCCCTATTGCAAAGGGGCCAGAGGAAGACTGAGGCCGACTGGATCGGTCCACAAGGCAGCTGCCGGGGAAGGGGGAGCCACGTGGATTCCTGCTTCCGGTTGGGGGACCCCGAAAAGGGACCCCCGGGAAGGGTCAGGGGGCAGCCTGGAAGGGGAACGGGGAGAGAGCGACTGGGAAGACTGGAAGAGCGGGCCAGGGAGGAGAGCTGCAGGGGCGTCGGCTCACCCTGGGGCCGGAGACCCCCTTCCCGTGGGCGGAGGGGTATCCCTGGGGAGAGAGAGAGGCAGCGAGTGGGGTCCGGACGGAAACCCTCCGGGCGGAGAAGGGTGACACATAACGACGGCTCTCCTGCTCCAGACCCCGGAGGGGCACTGCCAGGTCACCCTGGGGGGCCGGAGACCCCCCTTCCCGTGGGCGGAGGGGAGGGGGATCCCTGGGGAGAGAGAGGCAGCGAGTGGGGTCCGGACGGAAACCCTGCGGGCGGAGAAGGGGTGACACATAACGACGGCTCTCCTTGCTCAGACCCCAGAGGGGGCACTGCCAGGGCGGAGGTGCCCCTGGGGAGGGGGGGGCAGTCCCGGCCAGCCCCCACCCCAGTCCCCTGGGTTCCCCGCCCAGGCGCTCCTTCTCGGCTGTTTCCTTGCAACCCCCCCAAAACTCCAGCCCCAGCCCATAATACCAAGGGCCCTGGAAAGGAGCTTGACAACTGTTGCTATAGGGACCATCTCTCCGCCCCCCATCTCTCTTTCTCTCTCTTCTCTTCCACCCCCCTTTTTCTGGGTGGGGGGCTCTCCCCACCACTGGGCCTGGGGTCCCCTTGCCCTCCCCCCTCTGGTTGCCAGGGAGATGAGGCTGGGCCTTTGGGCCTGCCCGGTTCTGGACCCTCACCTGCCCCGAGCCTCACCTGCCCCGCCGGGGCCGGTTACCTTCGCCTCCCCTCCCCCATCTTCCCCTCCCCACTTCCCCTCCCCCTTCCCCTCCCCTCCCTCAGGGTTTAAAAAAGAAATTTTTGTCTTCCCGACGAAGTTGGCTTAAAAGGTTTCCATGGAAACCAAACCCCCCTCCCTCCCAAGAGGAGAGGAAGGCAAAGGCGCCCTCTGCCTGAAGGGAGGGACGCCCCTCCCTTGGCCGCGGGCCAGCAGCGCCCCTGCCGGATCCGGCGAGGGAGGGAGGGGAGGGGAGGGGAAGGGAGGAGGGGAAGCGACCCTGCCTGACCCGGCCGGCCTTTAAAGCCCGAGCCCCGAGGCTCCATTCCTCGCCGCCGCCCAGGCGGGTGGAGCAGGCCCCGCCGCGGCGGACGAGGTGGACGAGGAAGAGGAGGAGGAGGAGGAAGAGGAGGAAGAAAGCCGCCTGCCCTCCCTGCCCGGCCGGCCGGACGGAGCCGCGGGCCCCGCGCCCTTCTGCCCGGAGGGACGCAGCGGGGCTTCCTCCTCCTCCTCCTCCTCTTCCTCCTCCCGGGATGCTTCCCCGGGAAACGCCGGCCTGCCTCCCCGCCGGCCCCGCGCTCTGCTGCCCCAGGAGATGCTGCCCCCGCCGCCCCCGGCCCAAAGGTAGAGCCCGTCGGGTGCGGGGCTGGCTGGGTGGGTGGGGGCTCCTCCCGCCGCCGCCATCGCCGCCATCCCCCTCCCGCCCCGCTGATGACAGCAGCCGCGCCGTCGCCTAGCAACGGCTGCCATGCCGGGCGGGCGGCCGGGCGGGCGAGCGAGGCACGAGCGCGAAAGCAGCCGCGCGGGGAACCGCAGCTCCGACGGCTGCAGCGCCGGGCGGGGCCGCCGCCCTGCGGGCGCCGCGTGGAGCCCGAGGCTCCGGGCGTCCCCGCCCGCCCGCTTCCCCACCCGCCCCGTCCGGCCATGGGACGCGCCCGTAGCCGCGGCCGGCGGGGGCCGCTCCCGGCGCCGGCAGGTAAGGGCCGCCCGCGGGGGATCGGGGATCGGGGTGGGGAGGCCGGCCGGCCGGCCTGCGGGGGCGAGCGGGGCTCCCGGAGATCCGGGGACGCGCGTGGGCAGCGCCGCCTTCCCGCTCCCCGCCGGGCCGGCCGGGCCGGCGAAGGTGCGTGGGTGTCGCGGGCGGGCGGGCGGGCGCGCTTCCCGGGTGGGTGGGTGGGTGGGAAACGCTGCTTCCGGGCCCGCCCGAGCAGGCCCGACTCGGCTCTCTCGGGTGCCCCCCACCCCCACGCGGGCCCCGCGCTCTTCGCTCCGGGCCGGGAAGCGGAGGCGGCGGCGGCGGAGGAGGCGGCGGAGGCGGCCGATTCCCGCTCGGAAAGCCGGCGCTGCGCCCTCCCCTTGCTGGGCCCGCCGGGCTTGGCAGCTCCGGCCCGGGCAGCGCCCGGTGGGGCGGCGCCGGTGTGTCCCCGTCCCGTTCCTCCCCCCGCCCCCGTCGCTTGAAAGGGCCGCTGGCACGTGGGGGTGGGGGGTCTCGGCCTCCGGTCCGGCCAGGCAGTCAGCTGGGCTCGCGGGGGTGGGGTGGGGCGGCTGCCTTTGCGGGGGGGAGGGCTGGGGGCTCTGCCCAGAGAAAGTCCCCCATCCCCGTTGCTGCAGTTCGCGAGGCTGCTGTGTGTGTGTGTGTGGAGGGGGGGTCGAAGCGAGCAATAGGACTGCAGGCGGACACCGCTGGCCGGGTGGGCCAGGGCCCTGATCCCCTCTCGGCTCCCTTGCTTGCCTCTTCTGGGGCTCCTTCCAGCTGACTAGTCCGGGCAGGGGCTGCAAAGGGAGGGTGGAGGGGTGGGGGTAAAGGAGCAGGGGGCTGCCCTCCCCTCCTGGGTGGGGAGACGGGCCCAGTGAGAAGGGGCTCCCTGGGAGGGGGCGGATCTGGCCTGTTGGGGGCGCGGAGGGCTGGCGTAGCAGAGCGGCAGGCAGGCAGGCGGGCACGACAGATGGCGGCAGAGCCCGGTGGGTGGCTCTGCGTTGTGCCAGAACGCGGGGGCTCTCTTTGCGGATCCTGGCAGGCGGTGCTGCTCAAGGGCCACAGAAGGGCCCCTTGCTGTTCATGGGGTGGGGGTGGGGGGTGACAAAGGTCCAGGCAAGGAGGGTTGGCCCAGGCCTGGCATCCAGCCAGCCCCGTTGGGAGGCCGCTCTGGCCCCTGGGTTGCCTGTGCCCCCCTCCCTCCCTCCCTCCCCCTGAGACCCAACGGGGCCTGACTAGCCCTGGGGGGACAGCCAACCTCCAAGGGGGCTCCTCAGAGGGAGGGGCCTAGGTGCCCCATGGCCTTCCCCTCCCCCCACGGAGGAGCAGCAGAACCAGCATGGGGGCCTCCTGCTTCCGCAGTGGGGCCGCTGGACCCCCAGGCCTCCCCCACTTCCAGCCACCCCTCCGGTCGGTCTGGGCTTCCGGGCGGGGGGGGGCTGCGTCTGTCGGAGGAGGGGGGGCTGCTCGTGAGCTGCTTTTGGGGTTGGTCGGCCTTTAAACGGAAAACCTGGTTTGGCTCGGGGCAAAAAAAAAAGTGTTTTCCAAAAAAACCGTTGTGAAAAGCACCCACGTTCACACCCTTTGGGGAGCAAGGGGGGAATCTCCCCGTCTGCCCATTGCAAGGGGCTCTTTTCCATTGTTGGTATGTGGGGGGCTGCTCCCACTGGGACTTGGGGGTCCCGATCCACAGCCAGAGAGAACTCCATTCCGATCACAAACGTGTGTGTGTGTGTGTGTGTGTGTGTGTGTGTGTGTGTGCGTGCGTGTCTCGGGAGGTCCTGGCTGGGGCTGTGGGCAGGGCTCCCCTTTCCTGCCCGGGGTGGGGTGGGGGTCAGCTGAGGGCTGGGCGGGCTGGCTCCTCTGGGCAGGAGGGGGGGACAGGGAGCCTTTTGTCCTGTGGGGGGGATAGAAGTCATCATCGGCCAGCGGTCGCTTCCCTCCCCCCCCCCCCGAATCCCTGGGCCTTTGCTTCCCCCCTCCCCCGCGAAGCCGCCCTTCCGTGTGGGGGTGCCCCTTCAGGCAGACCCTGCCCCCCTCTCTCCCCCTGCAGAATCACACGCCAGCCGCTCCCGCAGGAAGAGCGTCCCAGGCGGCAAACAGTACAGCATCAACATGGGCGCCCGCCGCACCCCCTTCCGTTCCTCGGTGAGTGACGAGACCCTCCTTCCCTTTTTCCTTCAGAGGGGGGAAGGGTCAGCGGATCAGAGGCCAGCTGAGCCATGGGGTCCTCTCCCTTTGAGGCCATCTAGTCCTGCCCCTTCTGCCGGGAGCGCCCTCTACCTACTAAACAGGCTGACTTGCTTCCCGTAACCGGCCTGAGGGGTGGGGTGGGGGGGTGAGGACTGAGGACTGAGGACCGCGAGCAGGGATGCCGTCTGCCCTCTCCATGACCCCATCCGCTCGCCCCGCTGAAGCCAGTCCCGTCCCCCTCGTGGAGGGGCAGAGGGAGGAGGCAGAAGGGGGAGCTGCCCCCACAGGTGGGGGGTGCCCCTCTGTGGAAGAGGGGCAGTGGCCTTTGGGCAGGGAGGTGCCATCTGGAGGGGGAGCTTGGGGGGGTTCAGCCGGTCAGCCTCTAAGCCGGGGCCTGCAAAGGGCGGGTGGGCTGTCTTCCCCCTCCTGCCCCCCCCAGAAAAAGCGGTTCGGTGTGGAGGTGTGTGTTTGGGGGCCTATCTTGGATCCAGGGGGGCTGCTGGCCCAAAGTCAGGAAGGTTCCCACTTCTGTCCGGCCGAGCAAAGCTGTGGAGAGCAGGGAAAGGAGGCCACCAGGAGAGGGTCTTTCTCTGGAGGGTCCCAGTTGGCCTCTGGGCTCCCCAGCTAGGGCACCGGTGGGGACCTCCGGCTGCCGGGCCTTGCTAGAGGGGAGGCCGAGCTTTGGGGGGCCATGGCTGAGCCAGGCGCCTCCTCCTTCTCCTCCTCGCAGGGAGGGAGGGAGGGGGCTGGTGGTCGCTCCCCCAGGCCCCAGAGGCCCCCAGCGGGTGTCTTCAGGGCCCCGCTGGCCCCCTCCCTCCCAGGGTCCAGGGGCTGCCCGGAGGGGACCCTGAGCCGGGGTTCAACCTGACCACCCCCTCCCCGCCCGCCTGCCGCAGCAACAGGGTTTCCTCAGCCGCCGCCTGAAGAGCTCCATCAAGCGCACGAAGAGCCAGCCCAAGCTGGACCGCACCAGCAGCTTCCGCCAGATGCTGCCCGCTTCCCGGAGTGCTGACCATGACAGGTGGGACCCCTCCCCACCCCTGCCCCCGGGGGTGGAAGGGAGGGAGGCTCCAGGGCTGACCGGACCCCCTCCCTCCCTCTCTCGCCCCCAAAGTCCCCAATGCCCAGCCCTCCCCGCTGCAAGGCCTGGGAGCCCTGGCTATTTTAGCGCCTGCCTTCCTCCCCCTCCAGCTGACGGCAGCCCCGACACGCAGGGGCTGCCTCTGCTACGTGGCTGGGCTAAATATATCCCGGGGGGGGGCGGCAGCTCCGAGCAGAAACGTCGCGGGAAGCGGAGGGGGGGAAGCAGCCGCACACAGACTCCGCCGGCTCCCTCCAAGAAGGGTCTCCGGTGCTCGGCTGGCCGGGCGAAGGGGAGACCCCCGTGGCCTCCCCCCCCACCGTGGGCCAGAGGGGTTTTCTGAGACCCTCCCTCCTCCCTCCCCTGCTGAGGCCGCAGAGATGCCTCTCTGGGGTGCAGAGGCCAGGTAACCTCCAAGAGCGGGGGCTCAGCTGAAGCCCCCCCTTCCTCCTGGGTCCTGCCCCACCCTCCAGCCACAGCCTTCCCGCTGACAGGGGGCTCCCCCTTCTCCACCACCCCCACAGGGCCCGCCTGATGCAGAGCTTCAAGGAGTCGCATTCGCACGAAGTCCCTGCTGAGCCCCAGCAGCGCCGCTGAAGCCCTGGAGCTCAACCTGGACGAGGATTCCCTCATCAAGCCGGTGCACAGCAGCATCCTGGGCCAGGAGTTCTGCTTCGAGGTGGGGGCACCTGGGCCCTCTCGGGTGGGTGGGCATAGGGGGCTCCTGGGCATGCGCAGAATGCAGCTCACTCCCGCGCCCCCCTGCCCCCCTTCCTGCCCAGGTGACCACGTCTTCGGGCACCAAGTGCTTCGCCTGCCGCTCGGCTGCCGAGAGAGACAAGTGGATCGAGAACCTGCAGAGAGCCGTCAAGCCCAACAAGGTAACAGGGCCCCCCCCAGACACCCCCAGCCCCCTTGGGGTTTGGGGTGACCCCACTGTCCCCGAGTGCTTTCCTCCTCCCCACCCCGCCGAGAGGCTTTTAGGAAGAGCCCCTGTGCCTTTCGCTTCTCTGGCTATCCAGGGGCTGTTTTGGGGGACCCCGAAGCAGGGAGGGGTCAGCTCCCCTCGGAGGCTTGGGCAGGGGGGAGGGGGTGTCTCGCTTCCTTTCTCGAGAGGAGGGTGGAAGCCCCTCCGACCAGTTGGGCCAGTCTAGGCGTTTCTGGCCTGGTGCTGCTCCGGAAGAGGCTCCGACCCCTCTCGGCTCCTCCTGAACCCCCCACCCCCAAATTGACTGAAAGCCCCCCTCTTCCTGTGGTGGCCGCTGCTGTCGGCCATGTTGGTGTGGTCAGCCGTGGGTCAGGGCGCTTTCCTTGTCCCCTCCACCATCGTTGAAGAGAACTTCCAAAGCCAGCAGATGTTCTCACCCCCCGTGGCCCCCAATGCCCCCCGCAAATGGGCTGGGAAGGGACCCCCTGCCACCCCTTTGGAGCTCTCGGCCTGAAGGTCTCCAGCCCCACCCCTGCCCCTGACCTGGGCCGCTTGGGTGGTTGGGCCTCAGCCTTGCAAGCCCCATGGGGCTGAGCCGCCTCCTCCCCGCTCCTGGTTCGAGGAAGACCCGCTGTTCCCTGCCAGCAGGAAGGATGGCCCAGTGGGAGGGGCCCCTGCGTCTTTCGCCCAGCAGATCCATGGGGGGGGGGAACCCCTCCCTGTTGCCACCCTCCCCTTGCAGGTTTCTTGAGGGAGGGGCTAAAGGGGAGGGCCTGCCTCACTGCTGTTTCCTGTTTTGCTCACCCAGATGGGACCGCAGAGACTTGGCATCTCCCTCCCCCTTCACTCGGAGGGAGGCTGCTGGCTCTCCTTCTCTCTGGCGGGGGAGGGCTGGTGATGGGGGTGGGGAATCTCCGTTTGAGTCGCCGGCTGCCCCTTCCTTGTCCTCGTAGCCCCTGGGATCGTGGTCCTCCAGGATGAGTTATTCCGCATTGCGAAGTCCGGAACGAAACATCTGGATTTCCAATGGAAGAATACGGTGCGGGCCCGGAGCAGCTGGGTTGGCACCCAGGCCCGGGGGTCTGGGGGGGAGTTCACTCCGCCCTCCCTGCAGGCCGTTCCGAAGGGCGGAGGCTGAACCTTCAGAAGAACTCCAGACCAGCTTCTCCAGGGTCCCCCGAGTGGCTCTTCTTAAACCGGGGAAGTGGGTGACTGGCTCTGCTCCAGCTGGACTAGTGGGGGGAGGGGCTTCCCTCCATCCCAAGGCAGCCTGGGAAAGTAGCAAAAGAGGGGGAGACCCAGCTACTCCCCCCCGCCCAGAGAAAGGAGGGGATGCTGCAAGAATCAGGCGTGGGAGCTTGGAGGGTGGGCATTAGCGGGCCTGGGGTGTGGGGGGATTTTGCCCCTTCCTCAGCGGCCCAGAGGGGGAAGGAGGCCGTGGAGATCCTGACAAGACTGCCGACAACTACAATATCCACCTGGCAGCTGGCCCGGGGACGTGGATCCGCACATCCTCCTGCCCTCTCTCTCTCTCTGGGGCTTTGCAAAACGTTTCCCAGGCCGTGGCTGAAACCAGTAAGGGAGAGAGGATTTCCCCCGCGGATCGTACCTGGCGGCGCCCCCCTTGAGTGCCTCATTCTTCGTCTTCGTCTTCCGTTCAGCAATGGCCGTTGGAGACGCCCAAACGGTTTCCCAAGAACAGAAGGAAGGGCACTTTCTAAGGGATAAGTTTGCCACTAACGACTTCGGTCGATTCGGTTTGCTGGAATCAAGACGAAACTACTTCCACAGGGATCCCTCCGTCCACTAAGCTGGCAAGAGGAAAAAGGCCCTTCCGGCCGGAGGCCTTACGGAGGAAGCCATTCTGCCCTCTGCTGGTCGAGGTGCTGCCGAACCGTTGGGCTGCTTGTCCTCCTAGCTGTAGAAGTTGGGACTGACGGAGTGTTTTATTTCCCCAGATCGTGGCTTGTGGGGGAATACATGTTGTCTCATCTCCTGTGCTGACTAACGGTAGCCGTACAACTCAGCCAGCAAGCGACTGAGCTCCCAAAACTCCAGATATTCTGCCCAATCAGAGACAGGAGGCAGGGCACTGCCAGCCTGTGGGAACCGGTAGAAACGCTGCTCCGTTGATGCGCCCGTGGTGGGGCCCTACGGGCCAGAAGCCACACTGGACCATCTCTCAGCCCTGGATTTCCGGGGGAGGGGCGGGACACCCCTTCTCTTGTCAACCCCCAGCTGGTGGGAACCGAACCTCTCGAAGGAAGCCTGTCGGTCTTGCGTTGAGTGCTGTCACTGCGGGTTGAACGGTGTTCCGTTTGGGGTCCGTTCTGCGTGAGGCCGGGAAACAGATTACTCGGCAGTCGGTTTACCATCTCGTGGAACGGGGGGAGGGGAGGCAGGGAAGAAGGCGAGAAGCAGGGAGGGGACTCAGTTTTTGTTGATGGTTGCGCCACCGGGACGTTTGAAGAACTATTTGAAGGGCTGCCACGCAGAAGAGGAGGGGGGGGTCCCCCTACCCTCCAAAGTCCCAGAAGGCAGGAGAAGCAGTAATGGACAGAAACCAACCAAAGAAGGAAGCAGCCTCGAACTTAAGGAGACCTTTCCCGACAGCGGGGACCGTTGTGCAGGAGGTCATTCCGTTTATTTCCGGGTCATCGTAGCCAAGAAGGCCAACACCCCCAACATTGCCTTGGCTAAGACAGAGGAGGCAGCAATTGAGAAGATGTTGCTGAAAAACTGTTGGATGGAGGAGGAAGGTGGCCTTTTTTGGGCTGGCCAGCTGTTGTGGCCCGACAAGCCGCCAGCAGAGCTGGCGGCAGACTCGGACAGTGAGGAGGTTGGGGGAGGAACGTGGGCCAGTCCTGGAGTCTGGGGAAGGCTCGGATGAGGGCTCTGCATCGGAGGCAGAGATGGGGGCAGGTCCGTCCGACAGTTATCAGCTGCCTTCGGAGTCGGAGATCAGTGGGGCAGAAGAACAGCTGGAGCCTGTTCCCAGCGTGCACATGCACAGAGCTGCCAGGAGAAGGGAACAGTTAAGGAACAAGAGTCGACTTGGGAGTAAAACCACAGGTGGATGGTGAATGGCCCCTCCCAGAGGGAATAAAGAGGAGCAAAAGGGTGTGTGTGTGATGTTTGCAGGAGACAATTAGTTCATTTAATTAGGGTGAAGATTTGTTCGTGACTCCTCGGAAAGTATTTTTTTTTTTTGTACAGCGTTCCGCAACTGTTGAAGCCTGATAAGGTCTGTGGTCGTAAACCACTCTTGAAAGACTGTTTGCCAGGACTTTGCTGGATGCGAATGATTTTTTTGTTGTTGTTTTTAGTTGCAAAGTCGCGTCCGACCCATCGCAACCCCATAGGAATTCAGATTAGCCTAATAAAAAGGGATTTAATCAGGGCCCGGAATCTGCTTCGTGATTTTGTGAAGCCCAGGTCAGAACACCAGCAAAGGGGATGGGAAGGAAAGCCGGAGGGAAATGAGGAGGACCTAAGAGAGACAGGGGATTCTGGGTATTTAATGAAGTTTCCGAAGACCAGGAGGAAAGTTAAAGAAAGGAAGAGGGTTAAGGATGCCAGGATGATCCCCAGGCATTTCTCAGAAGACAGGAAGATTGCAATTTGGAGGATACGTCGACCTCTTTCTTTTCTTTTTTGTAAAAGTTTTATTGGGTTTTAACAAAACATAACAAATAAAACATCTTTTTTTTTTGAGAACAGCATGATTCCAGGTGTTATCACATCTCCATACGGATACAATCTCAAATACATATTCATCTTATATATTCAATTTCATATCTTAGTACTATTTTTTCAATTTTCAATTTCTCAATATTTTTCCCTTACTTTCCCTATTCTTCTTTTATAATTTATCTCATTTCTATAATTATTCTTTCTAATTCAATTACATTTCTCTTCCTAGATTTCTATATCTTTCTATTCATGATACTTATACTTTCGTCTGCCCTGTTTACAATTTCATATATTTTCTTCCATCATCATCCCAAAAGGGAGGGGGGGGGAATTTCCCTCCCCTTCCAGGCCTTGAAAAGCAATTAGAGTGTAACACCTTTGTATCTTATAATTATTATCATATAAAATCTCATGAAACATTTAATTTCTACATTATGGAATTATAACATTCAATTTCTAATATAATATAACTCTCATCAACTGAATTCCGCTTGGTACTTTCCCTTGGGAATACATACAAAACTCTAAAAAAAAAGTAGAATATATACATATGTATCTACGAA
Source organism: Pseudonaja textilis (assembly GCF_049901715.1). NCBI lineage: Eukaryota > Metazoa > Chordata > Lepidosauria > Squamata > Elapidae > Pseudonaja > Pseudonaja textilis. Next base: position 429,621 of record NC_141991.1, read on the forward strand.
AACAACTAGACGAACACAATACAGAAGCCTGATGATGGCAGATGAGAATTCTGCTGAAACGTTGCTACAATTTAAAAAGCACAACTATAATGACGTGGGAAAATACCCGAACAAAGCTGAATACCGTACATATAAATACCCGCGAAAACTTAAGAAAACAAACAAACATATAAAATAAGCAAAATAATTATTCAAATTCATCCTAACTGGTATTGATTTCGTTGTAAAATTTTCACATTTCTTTTCAATTGTATTTTATCAATCTTTAAAAACAAAACATTTCCATTCCTCCTTATTTCAACTTATTAACAAACATACCATTACATAACAAAACAGTTTTATCTTGTAATTTAATCAACTATTTCATTTCTAACTCATTGCTATATTCTACTATAACAACACTATGTTTTTTACCCTTGCAGAATTCTCACTTTTAGTTTGATTTAACCATTATCTCTATGTCTTCTCAATAAGCTAATGCCTTTGATCCTTGTACGTTTCCCTGTTTCTTTATTTTCAGCTTTTGTCCCTTATAACTTCTTTTCCTCTCTATCTTCCCCACTTTATCTCACCCCTTTTTTGACCCCCCTCTCTAACTCTCCCTTCTGTAATTCTCTTTTCTGCTTCTCCTTAATGTTGTGCTTCTTTTTCAAACTATTCTTTTTTTAGTTGTTCCCTTTAATCTTAAGCTTTAAACTCCTTTTTCCCCTTTTACCCCACATTGCATTATTTGATCATTAAGAATGGCTTCTTCTTTGTCCCATTCTTCTTCTTCTTCTTCTTCTTCTTCTTCTTCTTCTTCTTCTTCTTCTTCTTCTTCTTCTTCTTCTTCTTCTTCTTCTTCTTCTTCTTCTTCTCCTTCTCCTTCTCCTCCTCCTCCTTCTCCTTCTCCTTCTCCTTCTCCTTCTTCTAGCACTTCTTGTTTTTATGGTTCAAAATCTCCATTTCTAAAAATTGAAATATGAAGCCAAAAGATCCTCTTTTCTCTTGTGCATCTTCTTTCTGTTTTTTAAGTTCCATTTTTAATTCCTCAAGGAGTGATAGCATTTTAAGCACTTTTAAACAACCACCCGATTGACTAATAAAAGATCCAACACCCCAACTTTTAAAAATCACCGATTAATCCAAAGCTCTTCTTGTTTTTTCTACTTTTCCTTTCCAGGGGTTCTGTTACGTTTTAATAAAGTCAGTTACAATGTATCTTTTGGAAGTATTTTCAAAGCTTAACAGTGGTTAATCCCTTTTATTTCCAGGTGACACTCCATTATTCTTTCCAAGTTCCACCCTTTTTCCTCCACTCTTCTTTTAAGGGCTTTAGAGTATCCAGAAAGTCTTTATTTTCCTTTCGGCACTTTAATTTCAGCTTAAGATGGCCTATTAGAGTCAGAGTAAATTATCACAAATTTCTTACTTAGATTTCTTTTTTTGTAACATTCAAAGCCAATTGTAACTGTCAATATGAAAATAGAAAAAAGGATTTTTTCCCTCCTTTTCTCCTCTGCCGCTTTAAATCTTTTAGGAATAACACTCTTAATACTTTTAAATCCAGGGCACCTTGTTTAGATGTTATCTCTGCTTATCCCGGTCTGTCCTGCAATTCCCTTTTGTCTTCCTCCCACTCATTCTTGTCCGGTTGGGTTCTTTTTGGAGGTGGCCATTTCTGACCACCACTGCAAGCACCTTCAGGAAAGGGAGTTTAGACCAGCCGAGGAGGAGAGATATGGCTCCCCTCTACTCAGCTAGGAGTCTCCCCCCTCTTCGCCACCTCTACGGGGTGGCTTCAGCCCCAAATCCAAAGGATCAGGGAGCTCCGGTGATGAGCACGGATTGAAACCACGCGTGATCGTGGATTTTGGTCTGTCGCCGAAGAAGCCCAAACCGGAAGTCCCCGATAAATTGACCTCTTTCGTTGTTGGGATATAGGATTGATTTGGAAGTTTAAAAAAAAAATGAAAATGAAGGAAGCCATTTCTGTCCTATTACCACACGATGCACTTCAGTTGTGTCTATATTTAGTCTCTGCTTTCGTGTATCTCACGGGGGCTCTATTCTGTCTGGTTGGTTGGTTGACCAAGTTGGGGATGGATGGATGCTTCTGTATATGGTGCCAAGAGACTGGATAGCACACGATGATATTCAGAGAAGAAAGCACGCGTCTTTTGGGGAGCCAGCTACTCTGATCAAGAGCAAGCCAGTCTCTCTTGGACTTCAGCAGAACATTTGAAGCTTCCACAAGATCCTAGCAGAGAAGATGAGAAAACAGGGCTGGATGTTAACCATTAGGCGGACCTGGTGCTGGATGAACCTTCGCACCCAAGGAAGAACGACTGGGGTTTCTGGCCAAGCTGCGGGGAGCAGAGGAATGTTGACTGCTGCGCCCCCCCCAGCTGTCTTCTGGGCTCTCTGCCAGTCCGTAATTTCATAAGTTAGGATGGGCTGTTAGAAAATGTGGCTGCTGAAGGTGTAGAGGGTGCTGACCTGGGCAGAGTAACACACTCCGTGGAAGAATATCACAATTCAGGAGGATTTGGACAAGCTGGAACAAGGGGCAGCAACTCACCAGAGGAATTCCAACGGGGACAAAGGAAAAACCACGGACACGAGGGCAAGTTGGGGTGATAAGCAGGCGGGTCTCTGCAGGAAGAACGTGGGAAGACCACAAGTGGCGCATGCACCAGGAGCAGGATGCAGCGGTGAACAAGCCAGGGCCACCCTTGGCTGCGCCAGCAGAAGCCAAAGGAAGAAATCGAGGAACCCCAGTTGCCTCTTGGAAAAGTACCTTCGGGGCAGCCGTGACCTGGGTGACGGAGAAGCTCTGCAGACAACAGGAGTCAAAAGGCGGTTACTCTTAAGATGCGGCTGCTCCTCCCCCTTCGGGTGGATTAGGCCACACCTGGAACGTGGGGCCCAGTTCCAGGCACGGTGTGCTTCACTGGCAAGATGGGTGGGGGTCCCGAGAGCAGCCAGCAACTTGCCGGGAAACCTTTGGCATGCCCAGCCGGAAGTCCCTCGGGCGTGTCCTCCCTGAGGACGAGGAGACGGGAGACACAACAGCCGTCTTTGAGTAGCTGCCAGTAGAAGATGAGGTGGGGGGAGGGGTTTTCCCACAAAACGGGGGTGGGGGGTCGCTCTGCGCTTAATTTACAAGGAAATAGGTTGCCCTCCTCCCCAAACACCAGGAGAAGATGGATAATAGCAGGGCGTTGGCCCTCAACAGCACACAGGTGGTTTTGCTGGAGGCGGTTGAGTAGGAAATGGACTCTGATAGTGATGGGCAAGACAGTGAGTGATCTGGATAGTCTCTTAAGGCTCCTTGTCTGGAGATTTTTCTGGCTCTTGGGCTGCAGCTGCTTCTGGGTCCTTTTCTGTCCAGCCTCCTGCCTGTTCCTCCCTTGTACTATTTTTTAGCCCACCTCATAGTGGAGATTCTTCCTGCTGCTTATGAGATGGAGGATATGGGCTCTCCCTCCCCCGCCACGTGGCAATAAATCAATTACAAACTCAAAGCAGAGGAATAAAAGTTAACAAAGCTACAACAGCTTATCCTCCTGTCCGTTAACAAGCTGGAGGAAATGGAAGGGAGGTGCTTCCTGGTGCACCATAGAGAGCCCATCTCTTGGGCAGAGGGCCCCAGTCTTGCACCGGAGGGACGGGGTGGCTATGTGTGCACAGCAGGGCGAGGCCAGACTGGGAGGGGGCCTTGGTTTGGGGGAGCTGAGAGGGGGGGCTTATGCTGGGCTGGAAATGTCTGGACCTCTTGTGGGCGTGGGGAGAGGGCGGGGCTCCGGAGGGAAGGAGAGCTCTCCTGCTTGCCTGTGTCACCTGGCTGGAGTAGGGATCTCCAGCCTTGGCCCCTTTAAGATGTGTGGACTTCAACTCCCACAATTCCCCAGCCAGCTGTGCTGGTCAGTGTATTGGTTGTGCTGGCTGGGGTGTTCTGGGAGTTGAAGTCTACATGTCTTAAAGGGGCCAAGGTTGGAGACCGCCCTGTTTTGGAGCACCAGCCCAGCACCCCCTCCTCCTTCCTCCTGCTCTTTGCGCAGGACAACAGCCGGCGGGTGGACAATGTGCTGAAGCTCTGGATCATTGAGGCCCGGGACCTGCCCCCCAAGAAACGCTACTACTGCGAGCTGTGCCTGGACGACATGCTCTACGCGCGCACCACCAGCAAGATGCGCACGGACAACGTCTTTTGGGGGGAGCACTTTGAGTTCAACAACCTGCCAGCCGTGCGCACCATCCGGCTGCACCTTTACAAGGACACGGACAAGAAGCGTAAGAAGGACAAGAGCAACTACGTGGGCATGGTCAGCATCCCCATCGCCAGCGTCACCGGGCGCCATTTCGCAGAGCAGTGGTACCCGCTCAGCCAGCCCAGCGCCAGCAAGAGCAAGGCTGGCTGCCCGGCCATCCGGGTCAAGAGCCGCTTCCAGGCCATGAGCATCTTGCCCATGGAGCTCTACAAGGAATTCGCCGAGTACGTCACCAACAACTACCGCATGCTGTGCGCTGTGCTGGAGCCCGTCCTGAGCGTCAAGAGCAAGGAGGAGGTGGCCTGCGCCCTGGTGCACATCCTCCAGAGCACTGGCAAGGCCAAGGTACGCTCTGGGAGTGGGGCGGGTTAGGCGAGCAGGGCCCCGTAGGGAAGGGGCCCGGGAGCCCACGGGGCCAAGCATGGCTCCTGCAGCTTCTCTTCCGCCCCTTCCTGGCAGGACTTCCTGTCCGACATGGCCATGACGGAAGTGGACCGCTTCATGGACCGCGAACACCTCATTTTCCGGGAGAACACGCTGGCCACCAAAGCCATAGAGGAGTATCTCAAGCTGATTGGACAAAAATACCTCAAGGATGCAATTGGTAGGGGCACTGGAGGAGGGAGGATGCTTGGGGGGGAGCAGCCCACAACCCTGGGTGGAGAGGGAGGGGTAATCACAGGCATTTGGGTTAGATTTTGTTCTTTTTCTGGCTCTGCCTGCTTGGCTTCCTCTGGGGAAAGTCCAGAGAGGGAGGCCTTGCAGCTCCCCTGAACATGGAGTGGGGGGTCCTCCCTAGTAACCTGCCCCTCTGTGGGGATGAGCCAGTGGGTGCCTGAGCGGGGAGCGGCTGGTTCCATTCCCTGCTCTGCCCTCCCTCCTAGGTGAGTTCATCCGAGCTTTGTACGAGTCTGAGGAGAACTGCGAGGTGGACCCCATGAAGTGCTCGGCCTCCACTTTGGCCGACCACCAGGCCAACCTCCGCATGTGCTGCGAACTGGCCCTCTGCAAAGTGGTCAACTCCCACTGGTCAGTGCAAGGCTGCCCCCTTCCCCTACATGTCGGGCTGAGGGGAGGGAAGTGGAGAGGGGCGGTCATTTTGGGAGGGGCAACTTGGGGGTGTGGGGCAGCCTTGTAGTGGGGGCAGGCAGTGATCCTGTGTCCCCTCCCCCAGCGTGTTCCCCCGGGAGCTGAAGGAGGTCTTTGCATCGTGGCGGCTGCGCTGTGCCGAGAGGGGCCGGGAAGACATTGCCGACCGCCTCATCAGCGCCTCCCTCTTCCTGCGTTTCCTGTGTCCAGCCGTCATGTCCCCCAGCCTCTTCGGCCTGCTTCAGGAGTACCCGGACGAGCAGACGTCCCGCACCCTCACACTCATCGCCAAGGTCATCCAGAACCTGGCCAACTTCACCAAGTGAGTGTGGAGGAGGCCAGGAGGCAGTGAGCGCCAGGGGTGTGTGGAAACCCGCTGGGCCAGATACACCCAGGGTGCTGGGAGTGAGTTTCCCACCATCCACCCCGTGCCGAGCTCCAGGGCAGAGCTCTGTAGGAGAGCCCCTCCCTGCAGTGTGGCCAGGTTCCCTCTGTCTCTGGCTTCGGCCAAGAACCTAGATTTTGTGCCCCTGGCCCTGTGGGGAGGGGTCCCTCGAGGCCCAGAAAGCAGCCAGGTCCCTCTGAAAGGCGAGTGCAAGGAGAGAACCGACGGAGGCGGAGAAGGGAGACCGAGAGGGGGGACGCAGCTCCCTTCTTGAAATGCCCGCAAGGGTGAAGTAGGCAACGGTCGTTCCACTCCCTGTCCTGGGGATGGGCTTGGATCAGGATTATGGGGAGGTGGACCCCAGCTGAAGGTGTGGGCAGATGGAGTAGGGCAGAGGAAGCGAGCGTCCAGATAGATGGTGGAAACAGAGGTGGAACGGATGGCCTCAGGGGACCCTGGTCGCTCCAGCTGGGAGAAGGGTGGTCTCTGCATCTCACAAGGGGGAAAGAGTGAAGGGGAGGGGTACAGTCCATTCAAGCACCCCCAAATACGCAGTTTGGGGTAGCATTTCTTTCCAAATACCCCTGGCCCTTCTTGCTCGGTGCGCCGCTTGCGGACTGCTAACCTTGGTGGCAAATGCCGGTTCCCCCTGGAGGGGCTGGAGCGGGTGGCAGGCGGGCACTGCACAGGGCTGCTGCTGTGCTTTGGGTTTCGGGGTGTGCTGGGCTTTCCGGGGAGGGCTGGGTGGGCAAATGGAAGGGCCAAACTGGAGCCACGCGGCGAGCGACAAACAACATGGTTCTGGCGGCAGGTTTGGCAGCAAGGAGGAGTACATGGCGTTCATGAACGAGTTCCTGGAGCTGGAGTGGGCCAGCATGCAGCAGTTCCTCTACGAGATCTCCAACCTGGACACCCTCACGAACAGCAGCAGCTTCGAGGGCTACATTGATCTCGGCCGGGAGCTCTCCACTCTGCACGCTCTGCTCTGGGAGGTCCTGCCCCAGCTCAGCAAGGTGCCTGCCGGGAGGTGGGGCGGGGGGGGAGGGCAGAGGGCAGAGGGGGAGGGCTGCGCACGCCTGCTTGCCAGCGGTGGGGTTGAGTGCCTGTCCGCTGCTTCCTGCCCGCGTAGGAAGCCCTGATCAAGCTGGGCCCGCTGCCCCGTCTGCTGAACGAAATCAGCCTCGCTCTCAGGAACCCCCACATCCAGCGGCAGCCCAGCCACCAGGGCGAGCGGCTGCAAGCCAAGCCAGTCATCCTCCGCGGGCCCTCGGCCGACGTGCAGTCCTCGTACATGATGCGGGACCTCAACAGGTTAGGCCTGGGATGGGTGGGGCGTGGGGGAGGGCGGGCACTGGAGGACAGGAAACGGGTGGACATCCAGCTCTGGGCCCCACCGGGATGGGCTCTGGTCTGGGCCCCAGCCGGATCCCCTCGCGAGTAATGCCAAGAGCCCGCAGAGGACGGCTTCTCCAAGGCGCCTACGGGAGGTTTGGGGTGTGAAGATGCCCTGGAGGGCTTCCCGCTTGGGCTGACCCTGGATTTCTCCCCACAGCTCAGTTGACATGCAGCCCTACATGATGCGAGCCATGAACAGGTAAGGGCTGCCGGGTGAGGCCCACGGGAGGCTGGGGTCCCACATCGAAGTTCCCTTCCCTCTGGGCATACGGCTGTCCCTCTGCCCACATGCCCCTTGTTCCTTGGCTATCCTGCACAGGCTGGCAGAGGTGGTGGGGAGCCCCCTGGGGTTGGGCTGCCACCCCAACCCTGGCAGCTCCCCACCCGCTCTCTCCTGCCCTTACCACTTCTCTGCGCTGCTTCCCTCCGCAGTTCCATCGACATGACGCGCTTGCCCTCCCCGACCAAGGAGAAGGGCTCCAAAGAGCTGTTCTTCGTGCCGCGGCCGCCCCTGGCCCGCTCCTCCCCCGCCTACTGCACCAGCAGCTCGGACATCACCGAACCAGACCAAAAGGTGCTGAGCGTCAACAAGAGCGTCTCCATGCTGGACCTGCAGGACAGCCGCATGAACAGCGTCTCCAACCTGCACAGCGTAGGCGACTTGCTCAACAGCAGCCAGGCCTCCATCACTGCCGGCCTGGGTCTGCGGCCCAGCCGGCTCTCCCAGGGCAGTGGCTCCAGCATCGCGGCCGGCCTGCGGCTGAGCCAGATGGGGGTCACCACCGACGGGGGCGGCCCCTCCTCCGCGCAGCAGCTCCGCATCCCGCTCTCCTTCCAGAACCCCCTCTTCCACATGGCCTCTGACGGGCCGGCCGGCGGCCCGCTGCATGCCTCCCACCCACACCGGCCGGCGGAGGGCAACCCTGCCGATACCTTTGCCCCCTTCCATGGCTACAGCAAGAGCGAGGACCTCTCGACCAGCAAGCACATCATCCACAGCCACAGCTACAGTGACGAGTTCACCCGCCAAGGCTCGGAGTTCACCAAGCGCCAGCTGTCCCTGCAGGAGAACCTCCAGAACATGCTGTCCCCGCCCCAGATCACCATCGGCCCCCAGCCCCAGCGCTTGGCCCCCGCCCCTCAGCCACAGCCCCCCCTGCAGCGGGGCAAGTCCCAACAGCTGACGGTTTCTGCGGCTCAGAAACCTCGGCCCTCCAGCGGGAACCTGCTGCAGCCTGAGCCCACCTACGCCCCCACCCACGCCCGCCAGCAGTCGGTCACCAAGGAGGCGCCTTCCGCGCTCAAGCCATCCATCACCAAGCAGGTGAGTGACCCGGGGAGCAGCTGGCGGCGGCTGGAGCCCAAATAGCGCACCGGGCTTGTGGCTCCTTCGACGGGCTCCTGACCGTGGGGCCTGTAGGCAGGAAGGCAACAGTTAATACTGGGCACACACGTTTCTGAGCAGTGAGATTTAGGGATCAGCTGAGCAACTTGCAATTTGGCCAGTTGAGTTTGTGGAGAGAGGAGGAATGACTGAAACACGGAGGTTTCAAAAAATACATTCAGGGCAACTCAGCTCTTTTTCTCTTACATCTCCCTCCATCTAGGAGAGGAGGGGTCCCTTTTGGAGGAGGGGGGAGCTGCCTCTTTTGCCCAAAGGACCCTTCCAGGAGCCAGGAGGCCCCCTTAGTTCCCAGGGAGTGCAGGTCTTCCTCCCAGAGGCCTTCCAGGGAAGCCAGGGGCTCACCCCACAGCCCCCCTCCTTGTGCTGGGAAGTGAGGCTACCTAACTCCCAGGTAGGACCGTAGCCGCTGCTGTCCCAAGGACCGACAGAGGCTTCCCTTCCAAGAGCGGGCTCGGGGCTCGCTTGGATCAGCTTTGAATTATACAGAAGAAGGGGACCCGTTTATTTGCCCTCCCCCACCTTTTAGGATTTGGGTCTCTCCTTCATAAAGAGGAGGAGGAAGGTGTCCCACCTAGGCCTTTTCTCAAAGCCCCCACTCTGGCAAGCAGGAGGCCGTTGTACGGTTTGTTTCACCGCAAGGGTTTGTATCTTAACGTCAAAGGACCTGAACCAGCTCAGCTTGGCTAGTCTGCCGCTCTCCTCCCCCGCAAACTGGGAGGGCTTCCTGGGGGGGGGGTGAGGGTGTCGCTCTTCTCTCTGCAAGGAGGGCAGTCTGTGTGTGTGTTTGTGTGTAGAGGGTGAAGCTCCTGCAGAGTTGCCACTGCTGTGGGATGGGGCCTCTTAGCAGGCAGCCTCCGCAAGCAGGTTTCTCTGTGGAGCAGCTGATCTGGAGCCTGCAGAACACGGAGGACTTCAGAGGGACAGGACAGCAGTGGAGATAAACGGGAACAGCGGACGCAGCTCAGGGGACCCGAAAGTCCCTGGTGGGCTCTGGAGCAGTGACCCCCCAACCTTTATTGTGCTGCGGCCCGGTACCGGCATCACAAAATGATCCGCGGCCCGGTACCGGCATCAGCACGCATGACAAGGCAAGGCGAGCCGAGCGACCGGCCAGCCAGCCATCCCCCGCCATCCACGCACCTTAGTTTCGCTCAGAAGCCCCCCCCCCTTTTGATGAAACTAAGGCGCGGGGATTCCTTCAGGACCCAAACGCCGCTTTCCAACCGGAAAAGCTCACCCGGAAGCACTTTCTCGTCAAACAAGATGGCGGCGCCCAGCAAACCGGCGGCCCGGTAGGGAATGTTCCACAGACCGGGACCGGTCTGCGGCCCGGTGGTTGGGGACCCCTGCTCTGGAGAACATGCAGGCGGCTGCGCTGCATGCTGGAGGAAGTTCCGGGGGCTCCAAAGGGGCGGTCCCACCTGGAGCGTATCGTGGTATACTCTGATGACATGACCGCGAGTGCCAGCTTTTGATCCAGGAACAATTCCCCCAGTGGGCAGGATTGGAGAGTCCAAGAGCCCCCGATTGCCCTCCATTTAGGGCTAAGATGGGGATGGGCTGTCTCTTGAACCCACAGCCCCTCTGTCCAGGAGCGAGTCTCATTCGGACCCTGGCATTGATGTCATTGGTATCGTGATGGGTGGTCTCCTCTGCGTGTTCTCGCAGCACCTTCTCTGATGTGCTTGAAGTCGGCCTCCTTTCCCCCAAAGGCAGCAACTGGAGCCACTCCCTGAACCACCGGAAGACTTTGACCGATACCCAGCTGCCCTGGAGCAGGTGTGATGGATCTTGCAATGTGTGTGGGGGACCCACCTGGATGTCCTCTTGGAATCCCAGAATCCTTTGGGGATTCCGTGATCCTCAGGAGTCGAGACAAGAGTGGGAGGGTCACTCTCAGCTCCCCGCAGGTCCCAGCTTGTTGGTCCTATGGCAACATTTGCCCGACGTCCCTCAAAACGTGCCAGGACAGAGAGGGGGTCCTTATTTTTGACTTCTCCCTCTTAGTCTAGGGTGTCCTTCTTCTTCTTCTTCTGTCACCCCAGCCCTTAAAAGCGCAAAAACAGCAAAAGTGTTCAGGTGTGGAGAAGGAACGAAAGAGGCCCAGAAGAGGGAAGGGTAGGGCGTCTTCCGCAGGTCGGATGCTGTGCTTGGCCATAGGATGGGCGTCTGGTTCCTACACACTCCCACAAAAGAGACCGCTGTTGGGGTCAGCCAGAGAAGTCAGCCGCTACTTCTGACAGCCTGTAGTACTGGGGAGGGGCCCTCTGGAAAAAGACCCGAATTCATCGATAGCCTCACACTGCAATGAATAAGGAGGACTTTGCAATTCAATTATGCAGCTACTGTGATTGTTGGCTGAGCCGAGACAAAAACAGCCGGAGAAATGATTGAAAACGGGACCCTTGTCAGTCAGTACAAGTGCTGATTTAACAGAATAACAGAGTTGGAAGGGACCTTGGGGATCTTCTAGTCCAACCTGAAGCAAGAGACCTTCTACCATTCTAGATAAGCAGCTGTCCAGTCTCTTCTTAAAAGCCTCCAGAGATGGAGCCCCCACAACCGTTGACGGGAAGACATTCCCTTGGTTTATTCTCACGGTCTGGAAATTTCTCCTTAGTTCTAAGTTGCTTCTCTCCTTGATGAGTTTCCATCCATTGTTTCTTGTCCTGCCTTCGGGTGCTTCGGGGAATAGCCTGACTCCCTCTTCTTTGGGGCAGCCCCTGAGATATTGGAACACTGCTGTCGTGTCACCCCTAGTCCTTCTCTTGGTTAGACTAGACATACCCAGTTCCTGCCACCATCATTCTTCATATGTTTTAGCTTCCAGGCCCCTAATCCTCTTCGTCGTTCTTCTCTGCACTCTTCAGAGTGTCGACATCTTTTTTATAGTGCGGTCATAACAAGGCTTTATGAAGCGGTATCGACACTTCACGTGATCTTGAGTGTGTCCCTTTATGAAAGCAGCCTAGGATTGCGTTGGCTTTTCGGGCTGCCGCCGCAACACTCCTGGCTCGTATTTGATGGCCCAGGAGGATAGGCCAAGATTCGTCTCACCATGACTGCTCTTCTGTCCTCTTGATTCGCTGGCTGAATCTAAAGACAGACAGACAACTCTACAAATTCTTCCGTACAAAGTTTCTTTTATTGGATTATATCAGGTATCCTCAAGTAACTCATGGTTATGTCGAGATGCATCTAATGTCCAATTCTTTGCATAGTTGAAATCATAGTGTAAAAGGACTGTTCTCTTCATCCCATAGCGATGGATTGGAGGGAACCAGCAAAGGGCCTCCCCCAACCCAACCAAGGGTCAACTCAGTGACCAATCAGGAGTACAGATTTACCCTTAAGGGGACAGCTCCCAATTCTAACTTAACTAGTTCAATTCCCATTATTATATACTGGTTGGACAGCATAATTGCTATCAAGTGAGGTTTCACCTAATCTGCAGCTATACGGTTGGTTTTCCTTGCTTAAGTGTAAAACTGTTACCCTTGGCTCATCAGATACTTGGGAGTGGAGGACACAAGGAAACAACAATCAATGACAGGCATCGACACCCACATCAACAACTAAAAGCTACATATGACCAGGCATCATAGGAAACACAATGTGTAGAACAGCCCAGTGCACATATTCTGGAGAGAGCGAGAGAGCTTGGAAGAATAAACCTTTGTCCCCCGTGACTTGATCCTGCAAAGCCTCTCTCTGCCCCCTCTCCCCACCCCATGATGTGGGGTAGCAGCCTTTCTCTCAGTGTGGATGGAGAAGGCGCTCAGGCAGGGGTGGGATTCTACCGGTTCACACCTATTCTCTAGAACCGGTTATTAACAGTCTAAGCAGTTCGGAGAACCAGTTGTTAGAAGAAGTTACTGGACTAATCCTGTAAGGAAAACAGGAAGGAAACATTCTGGTGTTGCTTACAGAAACTGCCTCTCCGTTAACCCTTATTACATTCTTGGCAGGACTAGACTTCCTGTCTCAGGAACTTCTCTGGAGTTTTTTCCCCCCTCCTTTGCTGGAACTTTGCTTGTGTGGAGTGACCATTCAAAGTTACAATGGCACTGAAAAAAGTGACTTATGACCACTTTTCACACGTACGACTGTTGCAGCATCCCCACAGTCACGAGAGGCCAGGTGAGGAGATGCATGCCTCGATGTGAGAGATATTGAGTTGGCCACGCCCAGCCAATAACATGACCACCAAGCCATGTCCACCCGGTCACATGACCACCAAGCTAGGCCCACCACCTAAGCCATGCCCACAGAACTGGTTGTTAAAAGTTTTGACTCTCACCCCTGCGCTCAGGGCAGAAGGACAGGTGTGTTGTGTCAGAGAGCCGCAGTGTTGATGTTTCATTGTCACAGGACAGATTTTGCTGCAGGCGATCGCCATGACCACGACTGCCGCGCTGCCAAACGGAGTGGCGATCCTGCTTCAGAGGACACGGGAGTCCGCATGAATGGTTCAGGAAGCAACCACCGGTGGGTTCTTGCCCTCTTTGTCCCCCAGGATCATTGTGAGCCCAGCCAGCTAGAGGCACCCAGTGTCCAGGGACAGGCACGGCTGCAGTCCACTCCTTTCAAAAGGACCAGGGGACCCCTGCCTGGTTCCCCACCCGCCTTTTGGATTGGCACAGTGACTGGTGGACTGCCTTGTGCTGCGAAAGCCGAGGCCGGGAGTGGAGGAGACCCACAGGCAGGAGGGCATGGCCTGGTCTTCCTTCCGGCCTCCACCTGAGCACCTCCGCCGTGATTCCTCTGCTAGTTAGGAAACGCCTGGACCATCCCAGAGGGCGATGCTCCGGTGTAGAGAAACATTGGCTGGCAGCAAAACCAGCAAATAAGAATGGTTTGAACTTCGGCAACCACCTTCAAGGCCACTTGGGGAATCGGTCAAAGCGGCCTAGTGACGCCAAGTGGCTGTTTCTTGAGTTTCTTTCTCACCCTCCCCCTTTGCTGGGAGGAGGGAATCTTTTTCGAGACCTGCCTTTGCCCCTGGTTTTGTTCCTATCCTCCCCAATGGTTGGCCCGGCGCCTTGCCGGCAGGCCTTTCACACACTCCCTGGCAGCCATGTTGACGTTACAGCCCTCCTTGAGACTGTGTGCGTGGCGTACGCCCGTTGTCCAAAGGTTCTCCTTTTGGGGATGAGTTTGTATCCGGAACATGAAAAGGGAACAAGGACGCCATCCAGAGTGAAGCTCTAGCTGCCCGGGGCTTCTCCCGCCCTGGAGAGTCCTGCTTCAGCCCACCCAGTTGCTCCCCAGTGCTGAAATGCAGGGAGCCTGGGGGAGCTCGGCTGAGGGCCCCAGGACTTGCTCTCTTTTCCCCTCGAGTCACGGGGCAGCGAAGGGCCCTAAACCCAAAGAAGTGGACAAACTTGGGCGCTGCTCTTCTTGGTCCCCGGGAGAGGACTGGCTTCTTCTTGAGGAATAATCTTCAACCGTCACCCCAATGGCAACGGCTGCAGGGATCGTTCCCCAACTGGCCGCAATTCAGCTCCAAGTACCAAGAACCAGACCCAAGAGGAATCTGTGCAGTTGCGGCTGGATGTTAGCATCCCCCTCCCGCTGAGCCCCCCTCCCCCCCCCGGACAGGGAGGAAGAAGTGAGCTTGTAGAGAAAGTGTGCCCTTCAGTTCTGTGGGAATTCTGCATTCCCACCGCCGTCAGTTCGGACTCATCCTTCTGTGGTGGGTAAAATGAGGACCCAGATTGTTGGGGGCGAGAGGCTGACTCTGCAAACGGCTCAGAGAGGGCTGTGAAAGCCCTGCGAAAGTGGCATGTAAGCCTGAGCGCTTATTGGTGTAACCCCCTGCCCTGCCCTGGCACGTGAGGGGATGGTGGGAATTGTTAGGGATACACCCTAGCAGAATCTGCACGGCAGTCAGGCAGGTAGGCAAAATATGTGAGATAAAGGTTTTTTTTTTTTGTAGCTTACACTCAGTAAAACAGATACACTGTGCTAGTTAAACAGTTTATTCCAGTAAGAGTTTTAGCATAGTCAAAAAACAGTCCATATATCATTCACTAGTTCAGTCCGTCCGGGGATTATTCAGTTGCAAAGTCCAGTTTCGAAAAAGAGATCAGTAAACTTACAAATATCAGTCCAGTAATATATCTCCTCGCAGTAGAGATATGAAGAAGTCAAACCTCCTTTCTTCCTTCGACGTTCAAAAACTCAGCAGCAGGGAACACGCAGTTAGCAAATCATCAAACCAGGAATCGTCAGGAATCGTCAGCAGTCCAGCAGGTTCTCTTGCTCCCTCTTATGGCGGTTTCACAACCGCACCCAAAATTACATGCTTTGCAGTTTAAAGTGACACACGCTTAAACTTACTATCATAGTTTATATATATTATTTTACCCAAACTACGTTAGGTAACCTATGTTATTCCTAACAGGAATAACAAGGGATTCCGACGGACGCCCACTGTGAACCTGGCTTGCTCAACAAGGAGACATGAGCTGAACGCAGGAGGCCCCGGAGGAACCCTGACCCTCCCAAAAGGTCCTCCCCGCCCCAGGAAGCGTGGCCTCTCCCCCTCCCTCCCTCTGATTGGCGGGAGCAGTGCAGGATTGGTAAGGGGAGGCTCTGTGAGGCCTTCCAGGGCTGGGGCAGCAGAGAGCTCCCTCCCCGCCACGCACATTTTCATGCAGGGACTTCAAAACCTCGGATTTGGTCAGGAATGAGATGGGTGGCTACAGAAATGAAATTTATTTTATTTGATTGACTTATTTGTCAATCGGTATAAGAATAAACATAGTCATGAGTTCATGAAATGGGTACGTATAAGAAAAATAAAAGAAACAACAGGACAGGGACGGTGGGCACGTTGGTGCGCTTATGCACGCCCCCCACAGGCCTCTTAGGAAAGTGGGGAGGTCAATAGTAGACAGTCTAAGGTTAAAGTTTTGGGGGTTTGGGGAAGAAACCACAGAATCAGGTAGGTAGAGGATTCTAGACATTGACCACTCTGTGGCTGAAGTCGTATTTCCTGCCATCAAGTTTGGTGCGGTTAACCTTGAATTTGCAAATCGATCAATCCAATCCAATCCCTGACACAGCAGAGAGGCTGGATGAAGGGAAGAGAACATGGTTTTCTCAACTTTTGAGGTCCTCTGGCATCACAGAGATGGCCGTTTGGAATTTGGAAAGGGCGCGAGATTTGACTGTCTCCAAAATGAGGGGGTGGGGGCACCGATCAGCTTCTTAGGGAAAGATCTACTTCCAGGGGTCACCAACCTTTTGGACCGCAGGGACCATCAAACGCATAATTTTAAATCCCAGGGACCACTAACTGATTCTGTGGGCGTGGCCTAATTTGCGGGTGTGGCTTCATGGTCATGTGACTGGCTGGGCATGGCTTGTATGTAAATATTATAAATATTTATATAAATATTTATAAAAATATTTATATAAATATTTATAAAAAAAGAGCAACTTTTACCCCAAATCAGGCAAAGCAGGCAGACAGATTGAGTTGCTCACAGACTCATTCAGAGATCTATCTATCTGCCATCGGCTAGCTCAGTCTGTCACATAAAATTTGCTTGCAAGCAAACTCACAAAATTAACTCCCAACACCGTGTATGTAAATATTGATTTTTTTTTTTATTAAAAAAGAGCAACTTTTACCCCAAATCAGGCAAAGCAAGCAGGCAGATTGAGTTGCTCACAGAATCATTCAGTGATCTATCTATCTGCCATCGGCTAGCTCAGTCTCTCAAATTTGCTTGCCGTGAGTCTGCACTGAATAATAGGACCTTCAGTCCTAAGGGAGGTTCGGCTGTTCTTAAAAGCAGAGCCGAAGATCTAAAGACGAGCTAGAAAGCAAGAAATCCAACCATTTCCTGCTTCCTAGCTAATCTAAATCTCCCAAGCAGAATAGCTGATGGCCTGAAAAATAGCAATTTAGCAGGCAAGTTTTCTGGGTAAGGAATGAGTGAGCGGGGAGGGTTCCCGTGGGCCATGTGGGCGTCACAGCCTTGTGTTCCTGCGCAGCCTGGATTAATTGCTTTTGGGGGGTGTTCTGGGGGTGACATTTCTCTGCAGCCCACCAAAATTTTCTCATGGCCCACCAAGAGTACCCCCCCCTCAAATCCTCATGCCAGGAAACCTGAGCAGAGCTTGGGGCCTGGGGTCCAACTGTGGTGGTGAACCCAACTCAAACCAACCGTACCAATGTTGGCGATGGTCTAATCCTCTTGGGCTATTGAACATTTCGGTTGGTTGCAGTTCCTGAGAATTTGGAAGAAGGGGGTGTGAATAGCAGGCAAGGAAACGGGGGCCATGGGTGCCCCACCACCTCTCCCTGGCTCGTCCTGGGCTAGGGACCAAAAAAAGGGTGTCTAGTCTCCCAGACTGAGCACTGGAGGCCCCGTGTTGGCGGCCCAGGGCTTTCTGCTGACCCTCACGCCCTGGTGTCGCCCTCTCCACCCCCCGCCACAAGACCGATAGGGTTGGGGTTTTTTGGCACATTGCCATTTGGAAGACTCGGGCAAGTGTGGACTGACCTCGTCGCTCCTCTGCCCCGCCAGACCTCGCACACCCCGTCGACGCTGAACCCCATCCTGCCGGCCTCGGAGCGGACCGTGGCCTGGGTCTCCAACATGCCTCACCTCTCGGCAGACATCGAGAGCTCCCACATTGAGCGGGAGGAGTTCAAGTTGAAGGAGTACTCCAAGTCCATGGACGAGAGTCGGCTGGAGCGTGAGCCTCTCTCTGGCGGGTGCCACCCCTCGGGCTGGGAGAGGAGGCCCCCCACCGTAGGCCCCGGGTGCCATAGGCCGGCCCCGCCCTGAGGCTCCTCTCGCCCCCGTTGCAGGTGAAGGAGTACGAGGAGGAGATCCACTCGCTGAAGGAGCGCCTGCACATGTCCAACCGGAAGCTGGAGGAGTACGAGAGGCGCCTGCTGAGCCAGGAGGAGCAGACCAGCAAGATCCTCCAGCAGTACCAGCAGCGCCTGGAGCAGAGCGAGAAGCGCCTCCGACAGCAACAGGTGGAAAAGGACTCGCAGATCAAGAGCATCATCGGCAGGTGAGCTGCAGGGCGGGGCTGCCACGGGGGAACCTCTGGGGGGCCCCGGGTCAGGGATGGGGGCCCCCGCCTTGGATCCCTCACCTTGTGAGGGAGGTGAGGGGGTCCCACCGGCAATGGGAGGCTCGGCTGGCGGGGCATGTGGCAAGGGGCGCTCCTCACCGGCGGGGCCCCAGCTGCAGTCTCTGGGGCCCCGTCGCATTGGGGAGCCCCCGGTTCCCGCAGCTGCTGGCGGCCCCGGCTCCCGCCGCCTGCCTGCCGGGTGGGGGGGGCCCGGATTGACTCCAGTGAAGCTTGTCCCTGCAGGCTGATGTTAGTGGAGGAGGAGCTGCGCAGGGATCACTCGGCCGCCCTCGACACCTCCGAAACCCGGAAGCGGCTGCTCGACGCTCAGGTGGAAATTACAATGTCATTGTCCTTTCCCATGTCTCCATCCTCCATCCGCCCCCACCCCTCCCGTCCTCGTCTCCCCCCTCTCCCCCCCCCCGCTTGCTCCTCCGGATGTGGCTGCTCGTCCTCCTCCTGAGCCTCGGGAAGAGGGGATCCCCCCTCCGGCAGCGGGGTTGGCTCTCCTGGCCCCCTCCGTGCCCAGCCCTGCCCTCCGAGAGGGCCCTGGGGCAGCCGGGTGGGTGGGTGGGTGGGGGGGCAGGGAGGAAGCGGAGGGGGGACCTGGAGACAGCAGCCCGGGGAGGGGGGGGTCGCAGGAGGTGTAGCCCAGATGGAAGGGGCAGGGCAGCTCCCCTCCTCATCCTCGCCCCCTCCGGCCGGAAGACCGCCGGGCCCCCAGTGGCTGGGCGGAGGGCCCCCTCCCGAGAAACGCACCTGTGGGTGGAGCGTGGGGTCTCTGTGGGTCTGGCGAGTCACCCACAGCAGCCCCGCCCCCGACTGCCTCCCTTCTCTGCGGCCCTGCGGCTGCCCCGGCCCCCCACCCTGATCCCCTGTGTTTTCTCCCTTTCATCCTAGCTGTTTACCAGGTAACTCTGTGTGGCCCCGGTTTTGTCACTTGAGGGACCAGGGCACCCCGCCATCCGTGTGGGGCAGACCAGGTGGGTCCTGCAGGCACTCCTTCCCCAGACCCCCCCACCTTCCCCTGGCTGGGAGGGGGTTGCTCTCCGCCCCTTCCTTTCCCCGTGGCCTCCCGTCCCCCGCTGGCCGGGGGGGGGATCAGAGGCGCCACTGAGTAGGAGGTCCTCTGTCGCTGTGGCCGGCATGTCGTTCCCCCCACCACCCCGCCACTGTCCACCCATCATGCCCCCCCTTTCCTTCCATCTCTCGTCTTGTGTGCCAAGAGCATGCCATGTGGGGGGAGCACAGCCACACGGGCCATCCGGGCCCTCCCCTATCTGTGCAGGGCGGGGTGGGGGCGATGGGAGAGGGGTGCCGGAGGAGGAAGCCCCTCTCTCAGAAAAGGGTCCGCAGCCCGTGGACCTGGAGAGGTTAGTGCCAGAGGCAGGTTGGGGAGGTTGCCCGGTGCCCCCTGGTGAACGGGGGGATGTGGGGGGCAGCGAGGAGGCGGGAGGCCTCCCTTGGAGGCTGGGGGTCGGGGGCTGCCTGGGCTGGGGCCCTGCCCCCCCAAAAAACCTGTGACAAGGACAATTGCAACCACCCTCTGTCCCCTGCTGTGGTGGAGGGCAGCGAGTCGCGTCCTCATGGAAACGCTGCGGGGACGGGGAGGGGGTGACGCATAACGACGGCTCTTCCTGCTCAGACCCCGGATGGGGCACTGCCAGGCCGGAGGTGCCCCTTGGGAAGGCAGGAAGGTGGGGTCCCTCAGCTGCCGGGCCTTACCAGGAGGAAGCCTGAACCCCCCCAACTGCCAGATCATTGGTTTGCCCCTGAAAATTGGGGTGCCACGGGGACTTTCAGCCGCTGGGAGGTCGGGGGGCTGGCTAGGTTCTGGGAGGGTCCCGCTGGGGGAAGCAAAGAGGGAGGACCTCTCTTCCTTGGGGGAGGCCTCTCTGCACACAGCCCCCTCCCACCTTTAGGAGGGAAGGCCCTGCTGGGAGTTGGGCTGGGGGTCTTGAAGGAGAGAGCGGACCCTCCCCGGTAGTTGGGGTGGTCTTGATGCCCGGGGGACACTTAGAAGGGGGAAGAGGGGTTCTCAGAGTGCAGGGAAGGGAGAGGCTCTTGGCGGGCCGGGGGAGGGGGTGGCAGCCGGTGCCTGGCGCGTGCCTGGGCCCCCTAAGCGTAATAAATAAGGGGGCGCTCTCCCCTTCTCGCTCTCTTGCAGGAGAGGCAGCTTTCCGCCGTGGGTGCAGCAAACCCGCGTCTGAGCGGCGCTATGGGCCCGCCGCCCTGGAACGGGATCCTACCCGGGCAACCGCCTCCGCTCCCGCGACTCCAGATCACGGAAAATGGAGAGTTTCGCAGCACCGCGTCTGAGCACTAGCGACGGCCCCCCCTGCCCCGTCCCGCGCCCCCACCCCACTGCCAGCGGGCAGCCGTGGGCCCGGGGGGAGGCGGGGCGGGGCGGGGGGCTCGCCTGGAACCTCACGCCGGGGGCATTCAGGGTGTTTTATAGCAGGACCGAGACGACAATCTTCCCTCCCACCCTCCTCGCGCCCGCCTGGGACCTTCCCCCCTCCGTCCTCGGGATGGCGCCTCCCGCCCCTCCCTCCTCCCTCTCCCCTCGAACTTCTCAGGAGTGGCGTCCCTCCCCTCCCCCACCTCCATCCCCACCCCCACCCCGGCAGCGGGCGGAAGGGGGTCTCTCCAGCCGCCCCTCCCTCCCTCCCCCGAGCTCCGTGCTGCTGGGGAAGGAGGCCAGGCCTCGCGGGGGAGGGCAGGCTGGTCCCGGTTCCCCCTTCGAGCGCTCTCCTCAGCGGTGGGGGCGGTTGGGGGTCGCCAGCCCTCGCTCCTTCCCCGGGGGGCGGGAGGGGAGGGTCCACGCGGGCCCCCGCCAGGCCAGCCCCTCCCTCGCTTCTCTGACCAAGGGCTTTGCCTCTCTGTACAGCATCTCTCTCCGCTTGCCCCTTGAGGGCCGGGGGTGACGGGGCAGCACGGCAGGTTGGGGATGGGGGCAGCTCCCTCCCCCTTCCCCCTCTCCCCTCCCCTCCCCCAGTCTCCTCCAACTCGCAAAAGAAGCCATTTTCTTTTTTTTTTTCTTTTTTTCGGAACTGCCCAGCTGCAGGGAGCTGCCGGAGGAGGCGAAGGCAACGGGGGGCGGTGGGGTTAGGGGGAAAGGGGAAGGGGACCGGCTCCCGGCTCGACTCGCGTCGTGGTGCTCGCTCGCTCGCGTCCGTCTGTCCGTCCCGTCCGTCGTGCTCGTCCCCGGGGCTGCCGCTGGGGGGGGAGTTGTTCGGCGCACCGCCGCCGCTGCTGCTGCTGCTTCGTCGTGGTGTTTCTTTCTCGCTCTCCCCCGTCCCCTCCTCATCCCCCTCCCCTCCCCGCCCTCCGTCTCCGTGTGGGACCCCCCGCCCGCTCCTCCCTCTCCCCCGCCTCCCCCCGCCCGGACACCGACAGGCGCTCAGGGAGCCCCGTAGATATTTATACGTATTATGATGAATATGACGACTTATTATTCCTCCTATGACGATGACTCCCAAGTTTGTACATATGTGAATCCGACCCCCCGCCCCCACCCCGCCTGAGCCCCCCTCCTCCTCCTCATGGACTGCCTTCCCCCCGTTTCTCCCCTCCCACCCCCGGCTGTAATTACGCGGGATTTGTACTGTACATAGACGAGTGCGCGTCCTCCCCCCCTTGTACAGAGACGTTCTCCCCCCACTACCCCGCTTCCCCTCCCCCCCCCTCTCCAGCTCTCGGGGTTATTTTTATGTCACATTTCTTTTTCCCTCCTTTTTTTTTTTTTTTTTTTGCTCCTGGAGTGTGTGGTGACAACAGAAGAAAACGTTTAATAAAAAGCAGTTGGTCTTTTACGCCGCGTCTCTTCTCTGGGCGGGGGTGGGGTGGGGGTGGGTTGTGTGGGACGTGGGGAGGGGGCGCTTCTCTCCCTCTCCCGCTGCAGGGAACGCGGAGGAGGAGAAGGTCGTGTGGAGAGCGGACCCGGGTCAGCTTGTGACGGGAACGGGGGAAGACCACGTGACCGGGCGCTCCAGCCAATCAGGGGAAAGGCCCGACCTCCTCCCTCCCCCCCCCTCGTGGCTGGGTATATGTAGCGAGGGGAAAACAAAAACACACCGCTCCCGGCCGCGAGCAGCCAATCGGGGAGCGGATCTACATCCGGGTCCAACTCGTCGTCCACGCCCCACCCGTCTTCGATGACGCAAAGCCATTCGAAGCTCCGCCCCTTCCTGCTTGGGTCTGGAAAGGCGGGAGGCGGCAGCAGCGGCCTCTTTCCGGCGGCTCCTAATTGGGCGGGGCCGCTTCCGAAGGTGGCCGCTCTTCCGGTTTCTCCCCCTCGCTGCTCCTCCTCCTCCTCCTCCTCCTCCTTTCCCGCGCGTGCGCAGAGAGTGCCCCAGCTCCCGGGGAGGCTCGCCTGGGCTCTTCCCGCGGCCATTCGAAGCTCCGCCCCCTCCTGCTTGGGTCTGGAAAGGCGGGAGGTCGGGAGGCGGCAGCAGCGGCCTCTTTCCGGCGGCTCCTAATTGGGCGGGGCCGCTTCCGAAGGTGGACGCTCTTCCGGTTTCTTCCCCCTCCTCGCTGCTCCTCCGCCTCCTTTCCCGCGCGTGCGCAGAGAGTGCCCCAGCTCCCGGGGAGGCTCGCCTGGGTTCTTCCCGCGGCGGCGGCGGCCATGGAGGCGGCGGCGGCGGCGGCGGGCGCGCGCAGCGTGCAGATCGAGTTCCCGCACTACGCGGCGGGGCTGCTGGAGTCGCTGAACCGGCACCGGCTGGAGGGCAAGTTCTGCGACCTGTCGGTGCACGTGCAGGGCCGCGTCTTCCAGGCGCACAAGAGCGTCCTGGCCGCCGCCTCGCCCTATTTCCACGACAAGCTGCTCCTCCGCGACGCCGGACGCCTCGTCCTGCCCGGCGCCATCGAGCCCGAAGCCTTCGAGAACCTGCTGCAGCTCATCTACTCGGGGCGGCTCCGGCTCATGCTCGACGCCCTCCCGGGGCACCTGCTGGCGGCCAGCGGGTTGCAGATGTGGCAGGTGGTGGACCAGTGCTCGGGCGTCCTCAAGGAGCTGGAGGCGGCCGGGGGGCCCCTCGCCTACGCCCGCGGGCCCTGGACCGCCCGCGCCGCCGCCGCCGTCACCGAGAGCCCCAGCAGCAGCAGCAGCGGCAGCCACCGCCCGGGCCTCCGGGAGGACGGAGGAGGAGGGTCCGCCCGCCGCCCGCACCGCCTGGACGAGGAGGAGGAGGAGGAGGTGGTGAAGATCCGGGTGTCCCAGGAGGAAGAGGAGGAGGAGGAAGAGGAGGAGGAGGAGGAAGAGGAGGAGCGCCAGGCCCAGATCTGCAGCAGCGGCTCGGCTGAGCGGCTGGTGAAGGTGGTTTTGGATGAGGAGGAGGAGGAGGAGGTGGTGGCGGAGGAAGAGGGCCGCCGTGGCAGGGCCTGTCCTGGCAAAGGGTCCAGGGAGCCGGGCCCGGCCTTCGCTTCGCCCCACGAGGCCCCCAAGGTCTTCTTCATCAAGCAGGAGCGCTTTGATCCCGAGGAGGCTCCTTCCTCCGCTCTGGGGGGCGGCCCGGCTTCCTGCCTCTCTGAGGCCGGCTTCCTGAAGTCCCCCGGCGGGGCGTCTGAGGTGCCGGGCCTCTGCCAGCCGGAGATCCAGGCCGGCGAGCCGCTCGGTTACCTCTCGCTGCCCGGTGGGGCGTCCGCGGCTCTTTCCGCCGACTCCGTGGCGGCTTTCCCCGAGAGCTCGTGGAAGCCCGTGGACCTGCACGGCAACGAGATCCTGGGCCACACGGTGCACGGCCAGGTGGTGCACGCGCCCGTCAAGCTGATGTCCGCGCCGGACGGGAAGAAATTCGGCTGCCTGTGCGGGAAGCGCTTCGCCGTGAAGCCCAAGCGGGACCGGCACATCATGCTGACCTTCAGCCTGAGGCCCTTCGGCTGCTCCGTCTGCCCCAAGAAGTTCAAGCTGAAGCACCACCTGACGGAGCACATGAAGACCCACGACGGGAACCTGCACACCTGCCAGGACTGCGGACGCAAGTTCCGCGTCCAGAGCTGCTTCCTGAAGCACAAGGAGCTCTGCAAGGGGCAGGGCTGGGCCACCGCCTGCTGGACCTACAAGTAGGGCCCAGGGGAGGGGCTGCTGCTGCCAGAAGCAGGACACCATCCGGGGGGAGGGGGAGATACGGAGCGGATTTTCCCATCCCCTCCCCGCCTTCCACCCCAAAAGCTCCACGCGGGCTAGGAATTGCTCGGATGGGAATGCCGCTATGTGGGCTCCTGCAGCGGTCAAGAGGCCGAATCTCTTCTGCAGGGCAGGCCCTCTTGGCAGGAGGAGTGGAGCTGAGTCCTCCTGGGGCCTCAACGTGAAGGCCCTTCTTCTCTTGGGGGGGGGGCTTGGGACCCCTTGAGGGGCTGCTGGTGCTTAGCGAACAGAGCCTGTGCTTGGGGAGGGGCTTCCAGGAACAGCCGGGGGGTTGTGCTGGCCAGCCAAACGGCTGAAGTTTGGGCTGGTGGGGGGCTTCAGCGGCTGGGAAGGCCGCCTCCTGGGGTCCCTGGGGCCCACCACCCAACGGGGGAGAGAGAGGAGCGAAGGGGGGCCAGGAGGGGGCCCTCCAGGCATGGGATGGAGGAGAGGGTGGGGGAGTGGCTGGGTGGACATGGGGGGCACCTCAGCCTGGAAGCCAGAAATATCCCTGGAAGGTCAGAAGATAAACAGGTAATCCGCGTTGGGAGGGGCCCTGTAGGTCATCTAGTCCAGCCCCCTCGCCCAAGCGGGAGACCCTACACCATTTCTGACCAATGGCAGTCCAAATTCTTCTTGGAAACAAACCTCCAGGGATGAAGCTCCCACAACTCCCAAAGGCAACTTCTGTTCCATCGGTTGATGGTTCTCACGGTCAGAAAGTTTCTCCTTATTTCCAGGTTGTATCTCTCCTTGATCAGTTTCCATCCACGATTCCTTGTCTGGCCTTCAGGTACCTTGAGTCCTTCCTCCTCCTCTCTGGGGCAGCCCCTCAAATCTTGGAAGGCTGCTCTCCTGTCTCCCCGGTCCTTCCCTAGACTAGCCAGGCCCGGTTCCTGTAACCGTTCTTCATACGTCTTAGTCTCCAGTCCCCTCCTCATCCTGGAAACGAAGCCCCATCTAGGAGAGGGTGAGGCGCCCAGGAACACGCGGGGAAACGAACGGCAGGACGCCGGGAGTGAAAGGGTGGAATTGTAAACCACCACCCCCAGTGGAATTGCTCCGCATGTAAGAGCCGGCTGGGCGCGGCGGCCGAAGGGGCAGCCGAGGCCTCCCGCGAAATACAATTTCCAAGTCGCAAAGGATTCTGTTGATTTTTGAGCGCTGAGAACGACTGAGACAAGTGGAAACGTTTGGCCGCGTGTGAGTGTGGACTGGATGGCCTCAAGGGTCCCTTCGGGCACTAGGGTTTTGTGGACCACGTGGGGGCTGGGCTGGAGGTGCCTGTTCTGCTCAGCTCTGCAGAGAGAGGAGGGGGGGAGGGGAGACCCTCCCCACTTCCATTCTGAGCCCAGGTGAGTCCAAAGGGGGTTGAATGAAGGTGGGCACAGCCCATTCTCAGGGAGGGGCTCCTGGCCCTGCGGACCCCCCCAGGAGTCACCACTGGGGCCCCCCCTGGATACTCACTGGTCTCCCCTCCCAGAAGAGACCATGAGGTGGGGCCGTTGAGCAAGATGCCCCCGAGGCCTGGGCTTCCTGGCTGCCTCCGGGGCCTCCTTCCCGGGTGGGCCGCCGTTTCTGAGGGAGAGCCAGCACCGCAAGGCCTGTGGCTGGGCTGTGGGGGCTCTGGGCCAAGAGGCCGCTTGGGAGCCCCCCAGTCATCCATTTCTGATGGCAGCTTCTTCGCCTCCGTTTCCCAGACAGGCCATTTTTCCCTGGCACTGGAAGGACTTTGGGTTCAATTCAGTGGCCGTTGGGTTTTTTGACACCGTGAGGCGGCTTCCCTTGGGGGGCGGGGAGGTCGGCACGCCGGGGCTTTCCAGGGACTGGCAGGGCTCGGCGGTGGGACGCGCTCAGCTGGGCCCAAAGGGGAGGGGCTGGGGGGCCACTGGGGATGCCCGGTGGAGCATCCCAAGGGGAGTCGAGCCCCATCCGGGAGGGGCCTTTATCTGCTCCCTCTGGGAATCCAGCCAGCATCAAACTCTGTGTGCGTGCATGTGCGCGTGTGGCAGGGCTAAAGCAGGTGGGGCGAACAGCCGAGAGTTTGGGAAGGGGGAAAGGCCCTCCTGGAGGCAGCTCAGCTGGGGTGACTGGATCAGGGCCCACAACTGGGAAGCTTCTTTTCCTGGCTTTGGAAGCCGGGCAGTTCTCGCCAATCCATAAATTTGATTTGTCCTTCCGTTGTTGTCTAATGGGAAAGTGGACGATGTTTCCAGCTGCACACAATATGGACTTCCCTCTGGATAGGCCGCCCGGAGGCACCCACCACACCAGCTGCTTTCCCAGACTGGGAGGGAGTGCGGGGGGGAGGGGCTTCCGTGGCCGAGCGGGTGGCCACCACCTGGGCCATGAGAGGAAGGGGGGCTTTGTTGCTTCCACAGGGGGTGTGGCGGGTGGTGTTCTGCAGCCGGTCAGCCCTTGCCTAGCCCCCCCCTCTCCTGCCTGGGCTTAAGGCTCCCTTGTGGCTTTGGGGATGGAGCCCCCCCCCACCAGTTGCACCCCCCCTGCCCTCCATCCTCCCGGGCTGGTAGGGGAGGCACAATGGCTCCGCTTTCCTCCCTGCCTTCAGGAGCTGCCATTAGCCGGCTTCCCTCCGTTCCCTGGAGGTCTTCCAAGGGGGGATCCCAGGAGAGCATCACCGGGCCACCAGCCTTGTTTGAGGGGAGGGGTGTGTGTGTGTGTAGATAGATAGATAGATAGATAGATATCGATGGGTAGATATCGATGGGTAGATATCGATGGGTAGATATAGATGATTGAGATAGTTATGGATGGATAGAAAGAAAGAAAGGATGGAAGGGATGGATAGATCGCACCTGCAGAACTTAACAGTCCATTCTTTATTTAAAAAATAAGAAAAATCAAAATATAAAGAATCTTGGTGTATTATAGGAACATGGTAAGATAACACAGGAATAATAAGAAAATTCCCTGGAGGTCTTCCAAGGGGGGATCTCAGGAGAGCATCACCGGGCCACCAGCCTTGTTTGAGGGGAGGGGTGTGTGTGTGTGTGTGTGTGTGTGTGTGTGTATAGATAGATAGAAGAAAAAAACAGGCAGGAGGCCAAACGTCGCCCCCGAAGTCTTTCCAAGCACTCCCAAAGCGATGAAACCCAGTCACGCAAACAAGCGGCGACGTCGGAAGGGAAGCAGCTCTGGGCAAACCCGCGAACGTCCCTCCAAGGGGCTGCTCGCCCTCCTTTTGCCCGCCATTTTGTAGCCCTGGATGGACCGGAACCTTCTGCAGAACCGGCGGCCGCCCCCTGTGAAGCTGGGGGAAACCCAGCTATGGTCCCCCATGCGCCCCCTTGCTTGCAGGAGCCTCTGGAAAGACCCCCAAGCCCTGGGGAAGGGAGGGCTTCCCCTCCCTCCCCTCCCCCGGGAGTTCCCTCCCTCCCCCTCCCCCGGTCCTCCCGGGCATCCGAGGCCGGTTGTAGGCTCCCTTCTCCCTAGGCGGGGCCTGGATTCGGCCCTGCAGGCCTCAGGCGGGTGTGGCCGGGTCCCCGCCGCCCCGCTCGGGCTCCGGAGGCGGCGGGAGAGTCACGTCCGGCCGGCTGAGAGCCGCCTTCTCCGAGCTCCCGCCGACTCGGCCCGGGCCTGCCTCCCTCCTTCCCTCCCCGCGGGCGCGCAGGCCAAAAACCGCGCAGCCGCCGCTCCGCCCCGGAAGCGCCGGCGGAGCGGGCGGGAGAGCGCGCGGTGGTCCTCCGGCGGCGGCGGCGGCGGCGGGGATGGAGCCGGGCTCGGCGGGTCCGGTCGGGGCGCCGCGCCGGCTTTCTCGCCGGAGTGGATGGCGTGCCTGCTGGCCGAGGCGGAGGCGCTGCTGGGCGAGCGGGTCTCGGCGGCGGTGCGGTCCCGCTGGCGGCGGGAAGTGAAGCTGCCGCGGATGAGCCTGGAAGGCTGCCTGGAGCAGCTGAGCGAAGCGAGGCGAGGCCGGGAGGCTCTGCTAGCCCGGCCCGGGCCGCTCTCGGAGGCCCAGCAGGAGCGGCTGCAGACCTTCCTGCGGCTGGAGATGGCGCTGCTGCGGGAGATGCAGGCGCTGCGCCAGCGGGCCCTGGCCTCCGCCTTCGCCGTGGCCAAGAAGGGCGAGACCCCGCCGGCCCCGACGCCGCCCACGCCGACGCCGGGCCTGGGTCGACCGGAGAGCGGCGGAGCGGCGGCGTCGGGCGGGACGCGGGTGGTGTCGGCGGCCGAGGCGGCCTCGCAAGCCAAGGCGGCGGCGCAACGGGAGGCGCTGGCCGAGGCGCTGTGGGAGCCCGGCGGCGTCGGGGACCTGATCGCCAAGGGCGGCGACCTGCAGCTGGCGCTGGAGCAGCTGCTGGGCGAGCGGCTGGGCGGGGCGCTGCGCGGGCTGGAGCGGGCGGTGCGCGGGGAGGGCCGGGCGCGGGTGCGGCAGCTGCTGGCCTTGCGCGACGCGCTCCTGGAGCAGGAGGGCGGCTGGGCCGAGCGGGCCGGGGCGTTGCGCGGGAGGCCCGCTCGGCCTTGCGCGGGGCCGGCCGGCCGGGCCGTTGCGCCAAAAGGCGGCGGCCTTGCGGGATTGCCTGGCCGAGGCGCCGCTGGAGGAGCTGCGGCCGGCGCTGGAGAGGGCGCTGGCGCTGCTGGAGAAGACGGACAGCTGGTGGGTGGCCTGGCTGGAGAAGGCGCTCTGGGCCGCCCCGCTGGAGGAGGCCGAGGCGGCCCGGAGGGAGGCGCAGGCCCTGAGCGCCGCCCTGCAGCAGGAGCCGCCGCCACCACCGCTGGCTGAGGAAGAGGAGGAGGAGGAGGAGGAGGCCGGGACGGCGGGGCTGCTGCCGCTGCTGCGCGCCCTGGAGGAGGGTGAGGGCACGGCGGCGGAGGGTGAGGTGGCCCCGCGCTGGCGCTCGCTGGAGGAGATGCGCGACGCCCTGCAGAGCGCCTTCGACGAGGTCTTCGCCCTGCTGAAGCAGCCGCGGGCGCTGCGCCAGGCGCTGCCGGGAGTCCCGAGGAAGCCGAGGAGCCGGGCGAGCTGCTGGCCATGCTGGGGACACTGGACGAGGTCTTTGTGAGGGCCCAGCCTGACACCTGGCGGGAGCAGCTGAGTGCCCTGCGCAGCGGGCGCTGGGAGGATGAGGCGGCGGCGCTGCTGGAGAAGGTCTGGGCGCTCAAGACGGAGGTCTTCCTCCTGGCCACCGACCTGGACCGCGAGGAGAAGGTGGCGGCGCTGGCCGAGGAGCTGCGGGCACTGCACGAGGCCGCCGCCACCACCCCGCTAGCCGACCGGGAGGCACTGCGGGAGAAGCTGGCGGCCCTGCGGGCGGCCCTCCAGGCCCTGCCTGTGCGGGAGGTGCTGCTGCTGCGAGCCAAGGCCAAGGCGCTGCGCCAGGCCGCCACCGACTTCTGGACGGAACCGCTGGCTGAGGCGGATGCGCTGCTGGCCGAGGCGGACGGGCTGCGGGAGGCGCTGGCCGGCTCAGCCCTGCGAGAGCCGCTGTGGGCCAAGGCGGAGGAGCTGCGCGGGGCGCTGCGCGAGATCGCCAAGAAGAAGATCAGCGTGCTCTCCTACTACCTGTGGAACGTGCTCTGGAGCCCCCTCTGGAAGAAGGTGGGTGACATGCAGCGGGCCCTCTGGAAGATGCCGCGCAAGGAGGAGGGCGCCGTGCAGGAGAAGCTGGCCGACCTGGAGCACGCGCTGGACGAGATCCTGGAGGACAACCTCAGCGGCCTTCCCCGCATCCTCTACGCCCTGCCGGGCATCGTGACGGCACTGCAGAAGAAGGTGCACGCGGTGCGCGAGAGCCTGCAGGAGACGCCGCCCGAGATGGCCGTGGCCCTGCAGGGGAAGGTGGTGGCCATGCAGGAGGAGCTCTGGAAGATCCCCTTCAAGGAGGCACACCTGATGCAGGAAGACCTCAAGGCCTACTGCCTCGCCCTGCAGAGGAAGGTGGAGGCCTGGTGGGCGCGGCCCCCTGGAGGAGGCAGCCCCGGCCAAGGCGCCCCCCAGGATGGAGAGGTGGGACGGCGGCTGGACCAGGAGGGGCGCCCCTGAGCCAGGTATGGCGGCAGGGGAGGGCGGGGAATCTGTGGGGAGAGCAAGGGAGAAAGGTTGGTTGGGGGGGAGGCTGTGGGCAGCAGTCAAGGGGAGCCTGCTGGGCCTGATGGTCGGGGTCCAGCCGTAGCCACTTAAAGGCCTGTGGACCGGCGGTGGGACTGAAAATGTGTTACTAGCAGTTCTGTCGGTGTGGCCTGCTGGTGGGGGCGCAGGGGAAGGATATACTGCAAAATCCCCCTTCCCTCCCCACCCACTGACCTGCTTTCCAGCTCCGTTCTCCTCTGCAGGGCGACCAAAGGAGACCCAGCCGGGAGTCAGTGGGATGCAGAGCCAGTCAGAGGTGGCTTTCTGAACTGCTCAAATGTTCCACTCACCGTTCTCCAGAACTGGTCAGAACCTGCTGAATACACCACCTCTGCTGTGGACTTCAACTCCCAGAATTCCATAGCCAGCTGTGGTGGCCGGGGAATTCTGGGACTTGGAAGCCCACAGGTCTCCCAAGTGGTCACGGTGGGGCTCCAAAGAGGCGGGGATGCCCCAGGTCTCTCTCGGCTGAGAGACAGAGAGAGAGCAGCCAGGCTGGCATTGCTCGGTGAGACTCCCACGGGCACCACGTTGGCTGCCTCCATCCTGGGTGGTGCCTGGCTTTGCGGAGGACCAGCCCCCCCAGCTGAATCCATGGGTCCCTCCCCCTCTGGGGATCCCCACTCAGGATCCGATTCCTCCTCCTCGCTCTGCTGCAAACGGGGCTCCTTCCCTGGATGGAGGAAGCCCTGCGTTTGGGGTGAGATCTCCCTGACTCAGCCCTCCCCACCCTCAGCTGTGCTGGTGGTGATGGAGGAGTGGGAGAAAACTTCCCCCCTCCTCACCCCCAGGCCATTCTTCACAGCTTTTCTTTCGTCTTTCTCCTTTTCCCTGGGCCTGTTGGGTGCCCTCTTGGATGAGCCCTCTCTTCTGTGGAGCCCAGCAGCCAGTGGCCAGAGGGAGGGTGGGAGCTCCAGAGCCCGGCCTGGTAGCTGTCCGTGTGTCTGTCTGCTCACCTGCTGGCCTTCCTTCTCTCCAAGCTAACGGGGGGAACCTTCTCTTCAAGCAGCCGCTGCACCCGGGGATGCTGAAGTTGGAGGAACCAGGCAGCCGGGCCTTTCCTCTCCGGCTCTCCCGGCGACACCTGGGGCGCCAAAGTAAGAGGCCCGTCCTGGGACAGTAGGGGAGGGAGCGAGGGGGGACTTCTGGGACCGTTCACCCAAAGGGTCCTTAGCTTTTGTTTCCCCAAGCGCTTCCTACCCCCTAGTTCTTTTTCCTTCAGCCCTGAGATGACCACTGGCCCTCACGGCCTGAGGCTGCTACTCAGGGTTTAGTTTCTGGCTCTGGGACGCAAGTGAGAAGCCGCAGGGTGTCTTTTGTGGTCCATTTTTCAGCCCCCCAACCGGAGAAGCGGCACCCGCTGTCGGGGCTGGGCGCTTCCAGTATTTGGCGCTGCGAGCGATCCCGCACTCCCATTTCCAGCAGAGGAAGGACTGGTACGAGAACACCGACCAGGACCTGCGCGATTACGTGGTGCAGAGGCTGTGAGTAACCCTTTGGGGTTGCGGGGGGGGGCTGAACTGTGCTGGGCTGCAGCTTGGAAGGGGCAGTGAGGAAATGGCAAAGAAAAGCGGGGGGAAAGCCTCTGATGTTTTGTGGGGAGAAATATAAGAAAAATAGACGTGTCCGATCGCTCTGCCTTTTGTTCTGCTCCCAACATCTCTGTCTGCTGGAGTTTTTGGGGTTCTGAACAAAATCCGGGTTCCCTGGCTTTCCACCCTCCTTGCAGCATCTTGGGGACTATAGAAATAGTGTTGTTTTTAAATACCTCCATGGAGATTTTCAGTCCTCCAGGCCTCCCATGCTTCTCCCAAGGGTGCTTTTTCAAGAGGAATCTGCCACCTCCCGAAAAGGCACCACCACCACCACCACCACAGTCCATCCATCTGGCCGCCATGGCGGCTGCCGTGCCCATGTTTTTGCCAGTCCTGCTGAAGGCCGGCGGTCTTTCCACCCCACCCCGCAGGGTCCATGCCATCTTCCCCACTCCTGACTTGGCCCTCCTGAAGGATCACCAGGTGGAGAAGGTGGTGTCCTACGCCAAGAAGGTGGAAGGGGACGTCTACCAGTCGACCAACCACTGGGTAGGTGGCCAGGCTCTCCTCCTCCTCCTCACCCGGAAGGAGGCCCCTTCTCCCGCGCTCCTGCCCAGCCGGGGCTCCCCACCCGGGACTGACCAGCCAGACCTGGGCTTCAGGTGGTTTCTCTCTGCCTGGGCCTTGGGAGGGTCTCCCCACCCAGCCTTGTGCCCCCCCCCCCGGCAACCTCACCTCCCGCCTCCCAAGGGGAAGAGCCCAGACAGAGGCCTCCAGGGACCCCTCTCGAGCTGGAAGGGGGGGCGATCTTGGGTGCTCTTTAAGAGCTGAGCTGCTGAAGGCTCTGCTGAGGCCCAGGGAGGAGACAGCCATCGGCACAGCTCTAGACTTGCAACAGTCTGTTTAGTGACCGGTCGAAGTTACAGCGGCAGTAGAAAAAAAGGGGATGTGACTGTTTTTCACAGTTACAACCATTGCCGCATCCCCTTGGTCACGTGGTCAGCATCAAAGTCCTTGGGAAACAACTCGCATTTATGACGACTGCAGCGTCCGGGGGGAGGGTGTCACCTGATCTCCGGGCAAGCAAAGGCAATGGGGAAACTCAGATTGAACAACCGTGGCACTAACTTAACTGCAGTGATTCACTTAACAACTGTGCCAGGAAAGGTTACAGAACAAGGGGAAATCCACTTACCCATTACCCGGTCCTTCAGGGCTCACCCGGGATGGCCGAGGGCTCCTTTCCCCGCTGTCCTCTGCCTGGCCCAGCGGACGCAGCTGCCTGCCCTCTCCCCTCCACTGCCCTCCTTCCCGGCCTGGGACGCGGAAGGGGAGGACAGAGGCTCCGCCTTCCTCCCCTCCTCCCAGTTGCTCCTCCGCTGATTCTGCGGCTGCAACTCTTCTGGCGCCGCCTTTGGGCGAGAAGTTCCCGCCTGGCTCTGAGGTGGAACCGTCGTTGCTTCCCAGGACGTGTATTGCTGCCTCATTATGGTGAAGCTCTTCAAAATAGAGAAGGAACTGAGGGAGAAGAGGGCCCTCCGGGGCCACAAGCAAGGCATCGCGGACGCCCAGGCCTCGCCCAGGGGACCAGCCCAGCCTGCAGTGCCTCTCGGTAAGTCCTCCGCGGGGAAGCCAGGGGAAACGGGGAGACCTCTGGGTCTGGGCGTGTCTCGGGAACCGGGGGGGACTCGTTGCCTGCTTTTCCTCCTCTGGAGAAGTGCCCTCCTCACTTGGGTAGATGCCAGCTTGCTATGGATGGTGGGGAGGGGGAGGGAGCTGCCCTGGAACCCGTTGTACTTTCCTGAGGCATCAGCTGGTTGTCCCAAGGCCAGGGGCCGGGAAGTGGAATGCAACGGCCCCTCCTGATCTACCAAAACCATTCGTTCGAACGTAACTGGGCAGTAGAGAGATGACGGGGGAGAGGAACGAGGAAGGGAAAGTTAACGGGGGGAACTTTCGGGAGCAGATTTTTAGTTCTGGCTTTGCTGTGTTGTATCCCCTCGTCTCTCAGTAAAAGTTTATCTCTCGCCCAGCTGGAGTCGAGGGTGTCTCTTTCCTAAGAACCCAGGTTGGGGCAGGCATGACATCAACTCTGGCCGCTGCTCGAGAAGAATTTCTCCCCTGTCAAAAGAGCCAGGTTTTGTGAGAGGTGGGCTTCCTCTCGCCAAGGTTGGGCAGGGCCTCCTGGTTGCAGCTGCTACATGTTGCTGACAGCTCCCTGAAAGTTGGCAGGAAGAGCAGGCCGCCCTTGGGGGCAGCTTCCTGGTCCTGGTGTGGAAGACGGGTCCTTCCGTCAGCCGGGATGCTTTCTGGGGTTTTGTGTCCACTGGCTGGGGTGTAACGGTTGCTTCCACACGCACCCCAAATAAAACGTTTCTCTGGAGGAGGTCGGTTGGCTTCTGCCCGTTGCTTCTTCGGGTTGCCCTGGGTCACAGCTGTCTTTCAAAGGTCCTGGACGTTCAAGGATAGTTGATTGACAGGCTGGACCGGTTCAAGGCAAGAGACGGGCAGCTGTCCCTTCGAATGGCCGCTTGTCCCTCTGTGTTAGGTGGGCCTCTGGGACGATGGCTTCTCCGGGCTCCTTTGGGCTTTGTCGGTGGCTTTCTGGGCAGTTGTGGTTCTGCCAGTTGTGAAGAGTCTTCCTCACAGCGTCTTCTTTGCCTCCGGTCCAGCTGGCCGCAGGCTCTGCCTTTTGGCTAACAGAGGCCGTTTTTAACAAAACGGCCTCGTTTCAGGCGGCATTTTTTTGCTCTGTGGAGTCCGGCAGGGAACCGGGCGTTACAAAGCCTTCACTTCTCTGTTGTGCTTGCTTTGCTGATCCGTTGTGCGTGTCCAAAATGTCCTCACTGGGGTTGGAAAAGTCCAGGTTGCGTTCCTGCGTGTGTGTGTGTATGTGTCTTGGTCAGAATGAGGGCCACTGCAGTGTTAGGGGCTTTTCCGCCTCCCTTCCCAGCTTCTCAAAGGAAGGATTTTGGTCTGCCGTTTTTTGTGGTGGTGGTGGTGGTGAGTTTGGAGAGGAGAGCCTTGGTTTTTCTCTGTTGATGCTCTTTAATTTTTCCCTCCAACCTCCCAACTCAACATGGCGGCTAATTCGGCCGCCGGATTGCACCTTCAGGAGCAAAACCCTCGTCTGCTGATGTCCGGCTTGTGAAGTGACCGACTCCGGATTCCCCGCAGGGAAGTTCTGTCCCCGAGGGAGGAGAAACACCCCCCCCTTTTGTTCCACTGCCGGATTCGATTCTTGGCCAGATCAGGGCTGGGTCTGGCAGATCTCCCGGATCAGGGCTGGGCGTGTTTTGTGCCCTTTCCCGCCCTGTAGGCGATCCTCCCTGCCAGGCCAACAACCTCTTGGTTGTTTCCGGGAGCGTTCATTCTGGCCTCCCTGACTGCCACTTGCCGTGTTTCTTCCTCGTCTCCTTCGGGTGCTCCCTCCCCCACCCTGGCTGGGAGCTGTTCTCGGCCCTCCCCCCAGGCTGCCTTGGATCGTGGCCCCGGGAGGGCCCTTCGGCTATTAGGCCCCTTTCCAGCCAGGGTTCCCTGAAGCAGCCCAAGCCCCTGTTTCCAGCCTCCCTTGCCCAGACTTTAACCTTGACACCCCAACATGGCCGGCGTCCTTGTCTCCTTCCCTGACAGGCGGGGGAGCTGCATTCCCCGGAGCCCCAAGAGGCGAATCTTCTCCCCCTTCACTTGTGGGGTGGTGGAAATAAAGAATGCCTGGATTGGTGTTTTCAGTCGTGGACGGATTTTCAGTGGCTCTTCTTGTGCGCCGCCCAGAATTCCCTTCTGTGAGATGGGCAGGAACATCCGTGGGATATAATCAGTGGACAAATCCAAGGGGAACGCTCTCTGCGGCTGCCTTCCCGTGATTCTGGTCCTGTATCCCTTCTCCTCCTCCAGGTGGCCCGTTTTAGGCATATGAGGTTTATTCTTTCCGAGGTCTGAGTGTTTACTGACCGCTCAGAAACCAATTGAGCTGGACAGCTGGTCTCTTTCCTCTCAGGGCTTCGGCGGCCATGATGAAATCTTCTTTTCTGAACAGTCCGAAGACAGCCTTGTCTCCCAGCCTGGTCCTGAGAGGCTCTTCCTGTCCCTCGTGCCTGGGGCACCTCCCAGCTCTTCCCTCCCCCCGAAGGCCATGTGGGTTCGGGTTAGTCCCTCGGGATGCTCCCCACAGACGATCCCTTCAAATTGCAAGACTATTTTCCATTAAGGGACCCTCTGTGGGCGGAAGGCAGAGGTGGCGTTCAGCAGGTTCTGAGCAGTTCTGGAGAACCGGTAGCGGAAATTTGGAGTAGTTTGGAGAACTGGGGGTAACCTTCCCCCAGGAGCGGGGAGGGAATGGAGATTTTGCAGTATCCTTCCCCTGCCACGCCCACCAAGCCACGCCCACAGAACCGATAGTAAAAAAAATTTGAATCCCACTCCTGGGTGGAAGCAAGTTGGCTTTGATGATCCTCCAGGGTTAGCATGAGGGCAAGTTGCGGGAACTGAGAAGCCCTTTCGAGCCAGGCTAATGAGCAAACCCTCCTGACCGAGTTTGGCCAAGATGCGAGGCTCTTCTTAACCTGGTCGGTTTTCTACTCGGATGACTGTCTTTCAGCAGAAACGCGGTTGAAGAGGCTGAAGAGGGTTGTGTGTTTATTGCAGGCAGTCAGCTGGCCGCCCCGGAAGTGCCTCCGAGCCCCACCCAGGACCCCCCAGGTATACGTGCTTTCACTTTCGCTATTTGTAGCCAGCCTTCCCATCTCGCGGCGGCAGCTTTTCCTAAGCCCAAGAACCCCGACAGGGAAGCCAATTCGGACGGGAGAGGCTGAAGCGATGGAGCCGTTTCCCACCATTGCTCCAGCAAAGGAATCGGCTTCTTCTGTTCGGCCCGGCCAAAGAGGGGCCAGGGCGGAGAGCCTCGGTCGCCCGACTGGCTCTGGGGCGATGCCCGGGAGTCTCTTTGCAGGCGCAGCCCCCTGCCTCCCTTCCCCAATTGGATGGGCAATTTGGGGAAGTCCAAAAGGTTTCTCTCTGCGGGTGGCGTCAAGCTAGCCTTCCTTTGAGCCTTTGCGAGTTTCCCTGCTTCTTGCGGGAGGGCAGTTTTTCTGTCTTTGCTTAACCCAGATTTGGAGTTTAGGGTGTTGTGTGAAGCCGTTGGTTTCACTGCCAGGGTGACTCTCATGGCCAGAGTTGGGGCTGGGAGCCCATGGTGTTCAGACGCAGCCGGCTGAGCTGTCCTGGGGTACCTTTTGCAGGTGTCCCTCCGCTGAACCCCATGTCCATTTGGACCATCCAGACCTCTCCCGTTTCGCTGGACCCCCTGGTGGCCCCCCAGACAAGCCCGCCTGCTCAGACCCACGGCGAGGAAGCGGCTCCGGCGGTTGGTTTCCCCCCCCCCCCCAGCCCTTCACTGCACCCAGATGCTACACTGTGTGGATCTCACCCTGTTCAGATGTTCATAGCGTGACTCTCCGAGGCGGGCCGGGCAAATACACTGCGCGGGGGAGGACTCACTCCTGCAGAATCTGTTTGCAGCTGTGCCGATCCTAAACGGGGAGGAAGAGTCCTTTCCCCCCTCCCATGTCTGGGTGGGAAAATTCCTG